>NW_015387566.1:508307-509346 GCF_001527695.2 Protobothrops mucrosquamatus
TTTTGACTTTTCATGCTCAATTGTCTATTTGCCAACAAATGTGAGATAGGCCCTGGCCTAACTTTTGAAGGAGAGGTCGGATCCCAAAAACACATGTTTTTTTGTGTTCCCCAACATGTGAGGAACCTGAATATATGTATACTTTTCGAATTTGAGGTCAGTTTCAAATTTTCACTTTTCATGCTTAATTGGCTATTTGCCAACAAATGTGAGATAGACCCTGGCCTAACTTTTGAAGGAGAGGTCGGATCCGGAAAATACATTTTTTTTGTGTTCCCCAGCTTGTGGGGAACCTGAATATATGTATACTTTTCGAATTTGAGGTCAGTTTCTAATTTTGACTTTTCATGCTTAATTGGCTATTTGCCAACAAAGGAGAGATAGACCCTGGCCTAACTTTTGAAGGAGAGGTCGGATCCGGAAAACACATGTTTTTTCTTGTTCCCCAACCTGTGGGGAACCTGAATATAAGTATACTTTTCGAATTTGAGGTCAGTTTCAAATTTTGACTTTTCATGCTTAATTGGCTATTTGCCAACAAATGCGAGATAGACCCTGGCCTAACTTTTGAAGGAGAGGTCGGATCCGAAAAACACATGTTTTTTCTTGTTCCCCAAACTGTGGAGAACCTGAATATATGTATACTTTTCGAATTTGAGGTCAGTTTCAAATGTTGACTTTTCATGCTAAATTGGGTATTTGCCAACAAATGCGACAAAGGCCCTGGCCTAACTTTTGAAGCAGAGGTAAGATCCGGAAAACACATGTTTTTTCGTGTTCCCCAACCTGTGATGAACCTGAATATATGTATACTTTTCGAATTTGAGGTCAGTTTCAAAATTTGACTTTTGATGCTTAATTGGCTATTTGCCAACAAAGGAGAGATAGACCCTGGCCTAACTTTTGAAGGAGAGGTCGGATCCGGAAAACACATGTTTTTTCTTGTTCCCCAACCTGTGGGGAACCTGAATATATGTATACTTTTCGAATTTGAGGTCAGTTTCAAATTTTGACTTTTCATGCTCAATTGTCTATTTGC
>NW_015387567.1:0-1757 GCF_001527695.2 Protobothrops mucrosquamatus
ACTGGAAATTCCAAAGGAGTTGTTTGCGCCACCAAGCCTTCCTGTCAAAGAGAAGACAGAGACCCCAGTACTTGTTCTACATTTAGCTATTTGTCTCCCCCTTTGGGAGCCTTAACCCTTTATTAACCCTTTTACATATCAAACATCCCTCTGTAGCCCTTTGGGCTATCCCATAAATTCCAAGGGTAACATAGAATTTAAAATACATTTCTACCTATGCTTTAATTCCCCAATTATTCCCCTCATATAGTTTTTGGATCACCATTCTTGCAGTACCTTGTGATAACCACAGAATCCCCTTAAGACCATTTTTGTTGTTTGGTAATTATAAATCTACTATAGCCTCAATCCTTTTACTATCTATTTTCCTTTCCCCATCAACTATAATATATTCTAGATATTTTACCTCCTTTCATACCAATTGGGCTTTATTTGCTAAACACCCTCAATCCTTTCTTCTGCCAAAAGGTTGCTTTCCCATTTTTTATAATTCCCAGAATAAGATCTTACAAAACTGGGAAGCTACATAAAAATGTATTTGCTTCCACAGCTTAAAAGTGGAGGAAAGAAAAGAAAGAAAAAAAATAATTTGTCCTGTATCAGATAGACTATATTTGTCCATGGAAGCTCTATCAAAAATTGTCACATTTTTCTTTCTCCTCCCCCTTTCACCCTGATTAGATACTATGTTACAAAAATATAACTCAATAAACCTATTGTAAGCAACACATTCAGGATTTTAAAAGGTAAAGCACATAGGCTCACCAATTAGCATTGGGCCAACATTTCTGGAATGCCTTTTGTCTCAGGCAGACATCAAACAGGATAGCTAAGAAGACAAAAGATTGTCTCCCCCTTCTCCCATCACCAAACCAGAGAGAGTAAATATTTATACAAAACTTTTGCTTGTAAAGCCCTCAGGAGGAAAATTGCCATAACATTTACAGAAGTGGCTTGCCAAAACCTCCCTCCTAGGGCTGAGCAAAAATAAACCAACCCCAAAACACTCAGCCAACCCTCATGGCTAAAGCAGGATTTGAACTCAAATCCAGCCTTGCAGCCTATGGCTGTAACCCTGAAACCAAATTGGTTGTCTATAAAGATTTCCCTTCCCCTCCTTGGCTCCAAGGAAAAGGAAAACAAATTGGACACACACAGTATGCAGCAATTAATCATCTTTTTTTTTTTTTGCAGTAGCAAGTAGTCCCAAAGACACATATTTATCAGATGTTAAATAAAACATCATAGGATTGTTCCTTTGACAAGAATACCCTCAAATGCATTATTAAGATAAATCCAAACTAAAATGCAAAGGAAAAATCACTGAAGCATGCCACACATACAAAAACAAAATATCTGAGTTGGATGGGATATTAGAGGTCCTCTAGTCCAACCCCTTACTGAAACAGGAAACTCTATCCATTTCAGACCCTATCAATTTCTAACCTCCTCCAAAAAACCTCCAATAATGAAACATCCACAGTTTCTGGAGAAAATTATCCCACTGATTAATTATTCTTACAGTCAGGAAATTTTATCCAATTTCTGTTCTTTAAAAAAACAAACAAACAAACAAACAGAAACTGTCACTCCCTCCTCCTCCTTCTTCTTCTTCTTTGCATCTCTTACTTTTCCAAGGCAGAAATTCTTGGGTTAAAAAAAGTAACAAACTAAACATATTTAAAAGGATTGCTCAAAAATTTCACCCCCCCTTCAATAGCCCTTCCACCATGGGCTTTAAACCCATTCTTCCTTCT
>NW_015387567.1:4478-17545 GCF_001527695.2 Protobothrops mucrosquamatus
CCTGGCTAGCCATTTCCTATATATTTTATGGCTTCTCTTCTTCCTAAGACCCAGCTATTTTTGCCTACATATTTCCTTTACATCCTTTCTTTATGTTATCTCTTCCTGAATCTCACCATTTGTTTCTATGTAATTAGCTTCCATTGTTTTGTAGGTTTAACTGACTCTGAAGATTTATCATATTGATGCATATTT
Source organism: Protobothrops mucrosquamatus (assembly GCF_001527695.2). Lineage (NCBI taxonomy): Eukaryota > Metazoa > Chordata > Lepidosauria > Squamata > Viperidae > Protobothrops > Protobothrops mucrosquamatus. The sequence goes on from NW_015387567.1 coordinate 4,674, forward strand.
ATCACCACTATCCAGGTACTCACATGTCCTTTTCCTGGACTTTCCTTTGGAACAAATAAGGAAACTATTTGTTCATATTTGGAACATTCTTCCCTTATGTCATCCACTACATCTGCAAAAAAAAAAAAAAAAAAAAGACAACCAAAATTGAAACTCAAAGAGTCTGGGTATTTTAACTAGATACTATACTAAATACTGTATACAATATTGTTGCAGATCACCACAGGAAGGGCAAAACTAAATCAATACATTAAATGATTATATTTTATATAGTAATATACAAAGCATATCACTTGACATATAAATCAATACTAGGCTTCGTGACCATTTTTTCTATTATTAACCAAGATATAGTAAAAGTGATGCTGAGAATATGCTGAGAGGCTTTCCTTGGCATTTGTCACTTTCCTTGTGTCCTGCTACATTCATTTTCTCAGAATGGAAAAGAAAGATTTATAGAAGTGAAGGAAAGTTTTGAATACCTTTTTTGATTCAAGTCTCTCCCAGTAAATAATGTGTCATGATTCCAATAGATGAAACTAGTAAAAGCAGAACTCCAAGGCTAGAGGTTTCCTTAAAGAACATGTTTATTGGCTACAGAATATTGGCAGTCAAAAGTGAAACCAAGTCTGGAGTTCCCTCCAAAGTGTTACAATGTTACAAAGTTGAACTTCCCACCCAAGCACTATGTTCCCCAACAGAATTCTTTGGCGGGCTTTCTAACGGAAGGCTCAGCCCACCAAATTCCCAGGCAGCGATGACCTTGGCTCCCATAGGACAAGATATTGTTTAGGCTAACATTAAAATCACCTATGCCCCCTCCCAGTCCTGTGGCAACCGAAAACAAAACAAAATGGCTTCAGCCAGCATCGTTGCAGTGTTGACATAATGGACATCTATGGAAGAGCCATATGTCAGGCTTGCATGTTGTATTCATATTTTGCTTAGAATGCAAAAATATATCAATTATGACAAGACCCAAACTGATAGCTTATGTACTTGGAGAACTGCACATACAAGTATATCTGAGTCCCTGCAGAGTCAGAAATTCTACAAATAGTTTCTAAAAGATTCCTCTCCTCAGTTAAAATGACTAAAAGTAGCACTGCACAAGCTCCACCCCTTTTATACAAGTGTGCAACCTGGGTATGGTGCTACTCTCATTATTCTGCTCACTTTGTGATGGCACACCACTTTCCTAAAAAGGCCTGAAAAACTGGACAAGTTCTAATCAAAAGCAACTTTAATACTCAGATTTTATAAACCTGGAATATAGAGGATAAAAAGTCATTCCTCCCCCTCCCAGCAACCACCTATATCTTGGAGGCCATAGGATGTTTCAGTTTTTCTTTTCTCCTCTAAACACTGACAATTAATGTGATTTGATGTCAAATAACTGTTTCTCAAGAAGCCTCTGAAACTGATGGCACCTTCATACAAGACCTCTGCATCCCTTTAAAATTAGCTAGACTTGTACAACATTGGCTGGTTCTGAAAAGTAAAGGTACGTAAAGGAAGTAAAGATCAATCCTTGTTGACCATGATCACTATTGTCTTGGCAACAACATGGAGATTTACTGCCTTCTTTTAGAATGTTTTTAATATCACAGTCTAGCCTTCAGATATTTCCTGATCATCTCCCATCCAAACACTAACCTAGTCTGACATGGTTTAATTTTTTACAGCTGCTTTTTCCCCCTAGCACTGATGTGCTTTATTTGAGCTAAGTCATGTTTATTTTGCTTGCTATGGTTTTGCTGAATATATAGGTAGCCTGCTTTCCCACTGGCTGGAATTTTTGTCATTAATGGGACTTAAAGCAATTAAGTACACGTTTACAGGGCAAGTCAGTTCATTACTCTTGAATTTGTAACTGTGTTCCTTAAAGTAATCTCATTCTATCTACAGTGACTCCTGAACTTGGAAGTGCCCCAAAGAGTCATTTTTTGTGATAGCATTTGTGCATATCTTTTTTGTCACTAAATTCATGGCTGTTTGCTTTTAAAATGCTAATTCCAAAACATATAGCTAGTTTATTAAAAGCCTGTGTATATGTCTCCTAGTTATAGTTCTAACTCTACAAGTAACCATCTGATAGACTGTCATGGCTGCCATTCTGCTAGCCAAGCATCACAAGCTGACAGCCTGACATTAGCAATGGGAGGAGGGAAGAGAAGATTGGAATGCAGAGAGAAATTAGGGGGGGAATGGAAACCAAGCCGTGGTGGCCCGAGGCATGAGAAACATCAGCCAGCCCAAGGTTACTCGTCAGAATGCAGAGCTGGAAAGGCACTGAAGGTCCATTACCCAAACAATATACAAGTATCCAACTGGACATGAACTGATATCAAGGGGATGGCCAGGGAAAAGGGAAAGCTAATTGTATTGTTTTGTGTGCCAAAATGCCAGATCCAGCTTCGCTACTTCTGTAATCATGTAAGCCTTGGTATACTCTTGGTAAAACAAAAAGGCAGGAGATGATTGAGTGGTACAGTTGACATGGACATTCTATATATCCAATTATAAGAAATGAGGCTGCTAGTTCATACACTTTGTGATAGGTAAGAAATAGCTGGGTGGAGTGGTTAAAACAATATAACAATCAATAAAGGTTCCACTCCACCTTGCCCCCTGCCAATGTTTTAAATGCTGGCGTAACTAAAATATGACATTATAGATATTTGTTGATCTGCATCAGGCAGCAAGATCCTTTGGGCAAAATTGTTCTTACATTGACACATTTTTGTACTGTCTGAACTTTGGCTAGAGAGGTGAATCCAAACTTGTTGCTCATTAGTGGACCTCTCAAGCTACAACTAGAAACACTCGTAATACAAACTATAGCTTGTAGTATTATATAAGCTATATTTCCCTCAGCTAACATAAAGAACCACTATCAATATGGTAATTTTTGGATCCTTGGATCATAGGTAACTGAAAAGGGTTACCAAATAATCAGACAGTTTGACAATTACCACATAGAGAACAGTTACAATATTTAGGACTATTTAGTTTAGGAAAAAATATGAATAAGAGTGCAACAGAGGGGTACAGGATTGTGAATGGTATGAAAAAGTTAATAAAATGGCTATTTTACAAAATTCATTTCATGATCAACAAAGTGCCCCTTCTTCATGGTCACCTCTTTGGGGCAACTTCAGACCCATTTATGGTCCCCCTGGCAGGGCAAAACTGGCCATGGGGAACGGAGCTCCTCTATCTTGCAGCCATGTGTTATGGCGCAAAACTGAAAGTCCATACTTATTCCTTCTTGTTCACTACCATTTTAAGTTACTTGTATGCTTTGACTCTCTGATACTTCGAACAGACTGTGGTTAGCATGTTTCCTTCTATTCTACACAATATAAGTAGCTACAGTGAAAAAATACATAATTTTTTTTAGAAACAAATGAGAAAACCAAAACTCACTAACATTATTTTTTCCTCAATTTTTTAAATCCTTCAGGAGAAGACAAAATCAAAAAGACTTTGGAAACAGTTAATCTTGTCCCTTGTTGTTATTGTTAGTTGCGAAGTTCGTGTCCGACCCATCGCGACCCCATGGACAACGTTCCTCCAGGCCTTCCTGTCTACCATCTTCTGGAGTCCATTTAAGCTCACACGTACTGCTTCAGTGACTCCATCCAGCCACCTCATTCTCTGTCGTCCCCTTCTTCTATTGCCCTCAATCTTTCCCAGCATTAGGCTCTTCTCCAGTGGGTCCTTCTTTCTCATTAGGTGGCCAAAGTACTTGAGTTTCAACTTCAGGATCTGGCCTTCTAAAGAGCAGTTGGGGTTGATCTCCTCTAGGACTGACCGGTTTGATCGCCTTGCAGTCCAGGGGACTCGCAGGAGTCTTCTCCAGCACCATAGTGAAAAGGCCTCAATTCTTTTGCGCTCAGCCTTTCTTATGGTCCAACTTTCACAGCCATACATTGCAACTGGGAAAACCATGGCCTTGACTATACGTACTTTTGTTGGAAGGGTGATGTCTCTGCTTTTTAGTATGCTGTCTAGATTTGCCATAGCTTTCCTCCCCAGGAGCAAACGTTTTTTAATTTCTTGGCTGCAGTCCCCATCTGTGGTGATCTTGGAGCCCAGGAAGATAACATCTGTCACTACCTCCATTTCTTCCCCATCTATTTGCCAGGAATTGAGAGGGCCAGATGCCATGATCTTGGTTTTCTTAATGTTGAATTTCAAGCCAACTTTTGAACTCTCCTTCTTCACCCGCATCAAGAGGCTCTTTAGTTCCTCTTCACTTTCTGCCATTAGAATGGTATCATCTGCATATCTTAGGTTGTTGATATTTCTCCCGGCAAACTTAATTCCAACTTTTGATTCATCTAGCCCTGCCTTTCTCATGATGTTCTCTGCATATAAGTTAAATAGACAGGGCGACAGCCTTGCCAGACTCCTTTCCCAATTTTGAACCAATCAGTGATTCTGTTTCCAGTTCTCACTGTTGCTTCTTGACCCACATATAGGTTTCTCAAGAGACAAATAAGATGGGCTGGTACTCCCATCTCTTTAAGAACTTGCCACAATTTGTTGTGCTCCACACAATCAAAGGCTTTAGTATAGTCAATGAAGCAGAAGTAGATGTTTTTCTGGAACTCCCTAGCTTTCTCCGTGATCCAGCATATGTCGGCAATTTGATCTCTAGTTCCTCTTCGAAATCCTGCCTGTAGTTCTGGAAGTTCTCGATCCACATACTGCTGAAGTCTAGCTTGTAGGATTTTAAGCATAACTTTACTTACATGTAAATTGAGTGCAATGGTGCGATAGTTTGAACATTTTTTGGCATTGCCTTTCTTTGGAATTGGAATGTAAACTGACCTTTTCCAATCCTGTGGTCACTGTTGAGTTTTCCAAATTTGCTGGCAAATTGAGTGTAGCACTTTTACTGCATGATCTTTTAAACTCAGCTGGAATACTGTCTTTGTTGTTGCTCAGCTTTCCTAAGGCCCATTTCACTTCACATTCTAGGATGTCTGGCTTGAGGTCAGTGACCACCCCATCGTGGTTATCAGGGATGCTAAGCTCGTTCTTGTATAGTTATTCTGTATAATGTTGCCACCTCTTCTTAATCTCTTCTGCCTCTGTTAGGTCCCTGCCATTTTGGTCCTTTATCGTGCCCATCTTTGCATGAAATGTTCCCTTCATATCTCCAATTTTCTTGAAGAGATCTCTGGTTCTCCCTATTCTATTGTTTTCTTATATTTCTTTACACTGTTCATTTAAGAGGGCATTCTTATCACTTCTAGCTATTGTCTGGAATTCTGAATTCAACTGGGTGTATCTTTCTCTTTCTCCCTTGCCTTTCACTTCCCTTCTTTCCTCAGCTATTTGCAAAGCTTCCTCAGACAGCCATTTTGCTTTCTTGCATTTCTTTTTCTTTGGGATGGTTTTAGTTGCTACCTCTTGTACAATGTTGCGAACCTCCGTCCATAGTTCTTCAGGCACTCTGTCTATCAGATCCAATTCCTTAAATCTATTTGTCACTTCTACTGTATATTCATCAGGGATATGATTTAGTTCATACCTGAGTGGCCTAGTGTTTTTCCCTACTTTCTTCAATTTAAGCCTAAATTTTGCAACGAGAAGCTCATGCCACAGTCAGCTCCTGGTCTTGTTTTTACTGACTGTACAGAGCTTCTCCATCTTTGGCTGCAGAGCACATAGTCAATCTGATTTCTGTGTTGACCGTCTGGTGATGTCCATGTGTAGAGCCATCTCTTGGGTTGTTGAAAAAGAGTGTTTGCTATGACCATCGTATTCTCTTGACAAAATTCTATCAGCCTGCTTCATTTTGTACTCCAAGGCCAAACTTGCCTGTTATTCCAGTTATCTTTTGGCTTCCTACTTTAGCATTCCAATCCCCGATGATGATAAGGACATCATTTTTTGGTGTTGATTCTATAAGGTGCTGTAGGGCTTCATAGAACCGGTCAATTTCATCCTCTTCAGCACCAGTGGTTGGGGCATAGTCTTGGACTACTGTGATATTGAATGGTTTGCTTGGATTCGCACTGAGATCATTCTGTCATTTTGGGGATTGTATCCCAGTATTGCTTTTCCTACTCTTTTATTGACTATGAAGGCTACTCCATTTCTTCTGAGGGATTCTTGCCCGCAGTAGTATACCTGATGGTCCTCTGAATTAAATTCACCCATTCCTATCCGTTTTAGTTCGCTGATTCCTAAAATGTCGATGTTCAGTCTTGTCATCTCTTGTTTGACCACGTCCAACTTGCCTTGATTCATGGATCTTACATTCCAGGTTCCTATGGAGAAAAGATCTTTACAGCATCGGACTTTCCTTTCATCACCAGATGCATCCAGAGCTGAGCGTCCTTTTGGCTTTGGCCCAGTCGCTTCACTCTTTCTGGTACTACTAGTACTAGCCCTTTGCTCTTCCCCAGTAGCATAATGGACACCTTCCGACCTAAGGGGCTCATCTTCCAGCATCATCTTTTTGCCTTTTGGTACTATCCAAGGGTTTTCATGGCAAATATACTGGAGTGGGTTGCCATTTCCTTCTCCAGTGGATCACATTTTGTCAGAATTCTCTGCTATGACCTGTCCATCTTGGGTGGCCCTGCACAGCATAGCTCATAGGTTCACTGAGTTATGCAAGCCCCTTCACCATGACAAGGCAGTAATCCATGAAGGAGAGGTAACCTTAAAGCAATTTAATTTCCATGAAATTAAATGGCTCAGTGTTTGCAGAAGAAGGAAGGGTATAAGAATCCAAAATAAAATATGGCTGACTTTAGCATGAAGCTACTTTCATATCCCTCATGGGGAAGAATTTATGTCCTAGCAATTTTCTAGTTTATAAAAAAAATCCTGGTTTGTAAAAGTTTGTAGTACTGGGATTGTAGTTTAGGTCAATGCTTTTCAACCCATGGTACGCGTACCATTGTTGGAACTTTGGCACCTGACAGGTGGTACGCATACGATGGGTTGAAAAGCACTGTAAAAAAAAAAGTAAAAAAAAGTGTAAAAGTGTAGTGGGGGGATGAGCTGAAGCAGCAGCAACACCACACAGGCCTGTGGGAAAGTCAGCTGGATCTGCGGTGTTGCCCAGGCTCTGCTGAGCACCCAGGATTGGTGCGGGGCTCCAGCTGATTGGCGCTTCAGGAAGCAGTGTACACCTTGGGGAAAGGAGTCAGGTGCAGCTATCCCGAAGAGAAAAGGAGGAGGAGGAGGAGGAGGAGGAGGAGGAGGAGGAGGAGAGAAGATATAAAAGGAGGAAATTTTGGAGGGAAAGGGAGAGAAAAAACATGATGGGGAAAGAGAAGGGGATGGAAAAAGAGAGACGGAGAGGCTTCTTTGAGTCAACCAGGAGAGAAGGGGATAGAACAGTGCAAAGATTAATGTCAGAGAAGCAGGCACAAGTTTCCCATTAAAAGTGTGGTAAGTGGCTTCCGGTTCCGGTTCGCGGCGGTGCGGTCGGGCGAAAGGAGTTGTCCCTTTGCCGACCGAGTTTCCCCTGCCAGTAGACCCCTGAGAGGGTCGAAAAGATGCTCTGGAGGAGCGTCTACTGTTGAGGAGGCATCTCGGATAGTTGCAGAGGAGCGGCGGCGTCCTCTGTGAACCAAGTATCTCCTTTGGGCCGACAGGGTAAAGATGGGCCAGTAAAATGGCCGATCATTTAGCTGCACCAACCGCAAGCCACAAGATCAGCTAAGCAAACGAACCCACCGTGGAGAATTCGGTGAGACTTTCCTTTCACCTCTATTTTCTTTTTGCCTGTGAAAAGTTTTTTTTTCTTGGAATTACTCCCTTTTCTGGTGAAGCGGCTTTTTAAACGAGGGAAGAGAAGCTTAAAGGATTAAATTTATTTTTGTTTTAATGGTTGATTTTATTTTTGGATATTGGGAGCCTCAAGAAAGTTTTTCATAATATTTGGAGAATATTGTTTGCTTTTATCTTTATGGTGTCCGGAAGGATTGAATATTTGACTAAGCTTGATTATTTCCCGGGGGATATTCTCTGATAAATCTATTCACTGTACTTGCTATCTTTTTTTTGCCGGAAAGGCTTTCATTTTGTACAAAGGAAAAACACGAGAAAGCTGGGAGGATATGGATATGGTGATCGTTTTTTAAATATAGTCTCCTTCAAAAGGATAAGGATTTTAAATATAATAAAAATGGAGGAAACCGGTGTAGATCTTACTTTAAAGTATATTCTGGACAAAATTTTGGAAAATACGGAGAATATAATTGCTTGCTCAAAGGAGATTTCTTTGTACAGACAAGGCAAAATACAAGGATTAAGTGAAACATTAGTTTATACACAAGACACTTGTGCCCCGCTTACCAAGTTGGAAGAAGTAAACTCACAGTTGGACTATCAATCGATATTGGAAAAAAGACTTGATACCAACGGCAAAGGACTTATGATAAGGAACTGGAGGATTTCACTTCAGAAGGACGTTAGCCTGCAGATGCCATTTGACTTTGAGATAGAGAAAAAAACATGGGAAGAAGAGAAAAACCCGATCAAAGAGGACGATATAAAAGAAAGGATTTTAATTGAAATTTATTCAACGTTAAAAGAAAGGGGAAATGATGTTCTGCTACGAATTACCCAGATTAACTATAATTTTCATATTAACTTAACAAAATGCACAATGGGAGTTTCCTTTTTGGAGTGTATAGTGTGGCAGGCGAAGGCCCGATTATGGAAACCTGTTTGGAATAGAAAGAAACCCAGAATAAGATATAAATATTAAATTTGATTATAGTAATGTGGTAAAGGTTTTATAGCAATCTGGATTGATTTAGATTTGGACTTTGTTAAAAGGGCTTTATATGTTTTTAATATTAGAGATGGTATAATGAGAAAAGAACTGAAATATGGGAAATGATGGAACTAATTATTGGAGATCTGGAGAAACAGTGAAAAACAATAGAATATTGGTGAGAAAGGGAAGAATTTATTTTTGGAGTTAATAATGCTTAAATAAAAAAAAACACTTGGGGCACCTGAATAGTAAATGAATATGTTAGTTGAAGATTAAATATTTGCAAAATTAAGAAAGCATGATACATGATCTTTGGGATGGATAATGAGTTTTTATAAATTTTTATAGATTAATGAAATTTATGTAGAGTGATATATTCAATGAAAATTCGTTTTATAAATGTCTTAATGAGCTTATAACAATATAAATAGATAGAGAATATTAGTCTATCTTTAATTATATAACCTGGATGAAATGTTATATTAGTGAATGAACTGATTTTAGAAAGATATTGATTTGATTATAATTTTTAAAATAAATGGATTTTTTTAAGTTTAAGTTTAAATGTGTGAAGAAATATAGGTTTCTATAGATTGAAAACTTTTTATTGATTAATGCAGTTGATGGTTAGACATAGTAATGAATGAATTTATCTGAAAATGCATTAATTTGACTATAACATTTTATATAGATAGAGAGGGAAATTTTTAAGAAATATTGTGTATATATTTACTATGTTATTGTTTGTTTTTTAAAAAATTGATCACCATGTTTCCACCAGCTGTGTTGGTGTAAAATGGAAAACTAATAAAAATTGTTTTGAAAAAAAAAAGTGTGGTAAGTGAATGTATAGACAGTCCTCAATCTACAACCACAATTGAGCCCAAAATTTATGTTGCTAAGTGAGAAATTTGTTAAATGAGTTTTGTTAAGTGAATCACTGCAGTTGTTAAATTAGTAACACAGTTCTTAACTGAATCTGATTTCCCCGTTGACTCTGCTTGTCAGAAGGCTGCAAAAGGGGATCATGTGACCCCGGGACACTGTGACCATCATAAATATCAATCAGTTGCCAAGCATCCAAATGTAAATCACATGACCCTGGGGATGCTGCATCAGTCATAAGTCACTTCAGTGCCATTGTAACTTTGAACAGTCACTAAGCGAACTCTTGTAAGTTGAGGACTACTTGTGCTTTATCACTTTTTTTCCTCTCTTTTTTTGGTCAAGTTTTTGACATCTTGCTAGGTGACTGGTGGTATTCGAATATTGCCATATCCTAAAAGTGGTACAATCTGTGAAAAAGTTGAAAAGCACTGGTTTAGGTAATGTTGCACCTGCTAACAATGTGCAAATGTAACATTGACATTAGTATTCCTGTTTTGTATATTAACCCTTGTTCCAAGCAATCCAGAAAGAAAAACAGTTACAGTGTTTCTAGGCAGTAGAACTTCTCATCATAAGCTTAGATGTACATCTTATGCTGGATCAAGCAGTCTCCTGGTATATATGAGTCACACTCCCTCAATAAGAATGCTGAATGTTGATGAGTCCTCAGTTTAGCAAGTTTTTTATATACTTGAGCAATAAAACCTCACAAGAAGCCTTATCATTCTTCTGCTTGCTGACTGGCCTTTGTAAACATTCTTCAAACCAACTGCATAAGATTATACAAATTCAGATTTAATAGAAGTTCATATAAGTCATAAGGCAGTCCTGCCCTGAACAATCCATTAATTAAAAGCTTCTGTCATGGTTCCGAAGAAGCAGCTTTTCAAAAAACTTTGAGGCTTTATTTACCTTAAAGAATCCTTTTATTGCTACATAGCTTCAGCATGTACATACTGAAGCCAAAAACTGAATCCTCCCACCCCCAATCACCTGTAACAAAGCATAACTCACTCCTTCATTTTACAGTCATCAATCACGTTCTCCAATTAGTTTGAAGTATGAACTGTCCCTCCCGTAACTCCTCTGGTTACAGCTGACCTTGGCAATGCTGTACTGAAATATTGTTATGGTTAACTAGCATGCTTTCCCACCCGCTCTGCTAACATTGTCTGCTTTAACTCTAGAAGTGATATGCAGGCTAAATAAAACATGTTTGCTTCTTCATTTATGGCAAACAAGAACATCCGATGTTAGCAGTATTGACAGCTTCACTGTATTTCCCTACCACTAACTCTTCCTTGCAACTGCTCATAAAGGCATTCATAAATTACTTTACATTAATTTGGAGAACAGTGAGATGTAAAATGACAAAGGCCTTGGTTTTGGGCCCTACACTGTATATAATAATTATTAAGGATCTGGATAAAATATTTGAAGGGATAATTTCCAAATTTGCAGGTGATACAAAACTTTATAAGAAAAAATAAAATTCAAACTGAATAATGATATAGCTACTAAAAAGGCAAATTCTATTTTGGATATATAACAACAGCATAGAGTTCAAATCATGGGAAATGATTGTGTCCCACTTTATTTCTGCTTTGACAAGGCACCACTTGAGTTTGAGGCAGATTAATTTTAAATGGACATTGGGAAGCAACAATGGACCCTGCACTCAAGCGATCTTGTAATGAATTGTATAGACACGTTTCTAGTGTTTCAGGCAGAAACTTTTGGAGGTGCTATCATACTTGGAAATGCCAGGGGTTAGCAGAGATGGCATTTGACTGCTTTGATAAAAGAAAAAAAAACATAAGTACTTTTGTTTCTATTTGGAAACTGCTTCTGGACTTTATGCTTGAGGTGGAAAAAAATGAAACATTGATTATGGGCTTTACTGATTAGATAGATCTGTTGTTATAGAAATGGCTAGTTTATACTATTATGTAAAAGTAAAAAGTTGAGGTTTGATGTTATTTCTTATTCTACTGCACTAAAGGGAGTCAGAAATCAATGCCTTTTTTCTTTTTCCATTTTTCTCTACACTTTTCCCCTTCCCCTTTTCCTCCTCTACTTTTCCTATTATTTGCTTTTGTATTTTTGTATTTTATATTATAAATTAATAAAGGAAAAAGGGAAAAATGCCACACTAAAGCCATCTTTGTTTCAAAATAACATACAAAATAAGAAGTGCTCTCTGGATCTAACAAATTTTTCAACAATACTGCTAGGTACCATCTGCCCAATCCAGCCACTCTAAAGATACACGCACATTCTCCAATGCCTTTCCCTTGGTCTGAGATATTTTCTTTCAGAAAATTCATATTTGGAGATAGGAAAACCTTGGAATTTTTTTTTCTTATTGCTAAAACTATTTGTCATTTTCTGTTCCCACTTTAGAATATTCTGTAATCTACTTTTAAATAAGGAACTGTTTGAAAAAGAATACCATACAAACCTTCAAATTCTTCTTCATTTTGAAGAAAAGCATCACTCAAAATATTTAGCAATCTTAGCACTGGAGTGGGAAGCATCACGAAATCTTCAATATGAGGAGCTGTTTAAATAGCACATAAATGACAAGATAATCATTAAAACTAATTAGCAAGCACTGCTAGAAGTTTCGGCCTTAATCCTGAGAGTATTCTCTTATCATTGTTTTTTTAGTAAAATATTTTCATTGTAACTTTCATGGTGAAAATATGCAAATCAGGTATTAAGGCTAAAAAAGGGAATGAGAAAGCATCAGGTCTTGAGGACAATTTGTTCCCAACAAGCATTGTTTTTGTCAGAATCCAATCATATTTCATATCAAGTTATCAAGTATGAAAAACTCCATCCCTGCCTTCCCTGGATTCTGTCATGGATGAAGGGAAGGGGGTGAACAAAGGGGCTTTATGGCCCTCACTTCCTTCAGGATACTTCAAAGGAACTGGATGTGGAATCACCAAAAGGACTAACAATAACAATAGGGGGTCATTAGCTTTCATGTGATCCTTCCTGAAGTTTCCTCTCGGTAGTGAAGAAAGGGGTGGGGATGAAATGCCTGAGACTGTCTCTGGGAGAAGGGGGTGATGGGGGTGGCTAAAGGGGGGACCCCTTTAAAATCTTGAGTTGGAAAGCTTTCACCCCAAGTCCTGTTTAGAACGCCTGCAACCATCTTCTCTTAATAAAGATGCCTATTGGAAGAAATATTCCAAGAGTTCTGTCTTCTTAAGATGCA
>NW_015387567.1:17645-48139 GCF_001527695.2 Protobothrops mucrosquamatus
TACTTTTTTCAACTATGGCTTCTCAATGGGACACAACCTTCAATATATATTATATCCTAAGCACTCAATATACATTTTGATTGCTTAAAATATAATAACATGCCATAGTCAGAGAACTGAATTGTAATTGAGGGAAAAGCAGGCAGATTCTGAAAATTTCTAGATATGATTATAGTATAAATACTTCCAGTAAACCAAAATATTGGGCATATTTTTTATACTGCCATGCATGCACAGTGAGTCAAATTTGAAAAGTAGATATCACTTTAATACTCAATTTACTAGAAATGCATGGAAAAAATAAATGGCATAAAATAAACCCTTAAGAATCTATTAAGGCTACCTCTTAGGTACAAAGAAGTGTTAATTGTTCATAGTTAGCCAGGTTATTTTAATTAAAAGTGTGTTAGATTAGTGTGTTAGCAATAGAAATAGTATTTAGACTTATATATCACCCCATATCTCTTTACAGCACTCTTTGGGTGATTTACAATGTAGAAGACTTATTTGCATTGTTCCCAACAATCTGGGTCCTCATTTTACCAACCACAGAAGGATGGAAGGTTGAGTCAACCCTGAGCCCTGTCAGGATTGAACTCCTGGCTGAGGGGAGAGTTAACCTGCACTACTACACTTTAACCATATAACCAGGTTCATATAATAAATAATCAAGGATAATTCACCAGTCATTCCTAGGAGGTTTAAAAAGATGCAAAATGGTTATGACTTACCAAAAGGAACGCTGAAGAAAGGACTACACAAGGCCTTTGCAGCAGTAGCTCTTTTTTCTTGGTCATCGTGAAGCATGCTGAACAGCAAAAATGTTTTACTTTCCAGTAAAATTTACAAGAAAACCTCAGACTTCAATATGTTAAACATAGAAAAAATCCCGTCAGATTTTTTCTTTGTCGCCTGTTTCTTTAATGGAAGATGATAAAAAGTAAATTTCTATCAATCTACTTTTACTGCCAGATATTCTCTAGAAATCGAGGGTTTTCCTGGTTTGATTGAATTGTACTGCCTTGCACGGAAATTCATAAATGGAATAAAAGTCTCTTTTGCAGAAGAGCTTTTTTGTGAGATGAACACTGTGCTGGATAGCCTGATGCCAATAGAGGTATATGTAAATTGTTTGTATGCCTGTAAGGCAGGGGTCCTCAACTGGTGGGCGTGAAGGGATGGCCAGTGCACACACACACACGTGTGCACTCACCCCCCCCACACACACTCACACTAGTGCTGCCCAGAGCATCCTGCTGGTGCTAGAGCCACCCCGCCCCAAGTGTCCTACTGGCACTAGCACCGCCCCGAGCATCCCGCTGACACTAGAGCCGCCCCACCCCCAAGCACTAGTGCTGCCCTGAGCATCCTGCTGGCGCTGTCACCCCACCCCCGAGCGTCCCACTGGCACTAGTGCCACCCATAGCATCCTGCCAGCGCTAGGGCTGCCCCATTTGCAGCATTCGTGCCTGGGCAGCCCTGTTTGCATGTGCACATGCACTCGTGTACGTCCGTTTGCATGTGTGCATGCACTCACACGAGGCCCATTTGTGTGTGTGTGCATGGGGCTCATTTCTGCACGCATAGTGCACCAGGCTCATTTTTGCGCATGCACGCGTGCGGCCCATTTGCACGCACGCCATATTGGTGCCTGCCTCCCTTTCCGGACCGCCAAATCAAAAAGGTCGGAGACCTTTGCTGTAAAGTATTTGTCCATCCTCAATATTTTGTGGTGGATCTCTTGGACCTTATGGAGGAGAGAAAGAAGAGTCCATGGGAGCAAGCTGATCTGATTGTTATTATCTGTCTTCTTCTTCTTCCTGTCTCTCCAGGGAGTCTTCCCATAGAGGAAGTAGTTTTTAATAGCTCTGTCTGTAGATGGGGGGAGGGGTGGGAGTTAGTCCAGCTGAGTAAGGTTCTATGGTTGCTGCCAGCTCTACAGTGGTCTTTTAAAGATATGATTATCAGGATTATACTTCAAGCATAGTTAAGTTTAGGTTTGTATAAGGATATCTTAATATTGGCAAATATATTTTCAGTTCCTTTCGTAGTGACTCATAATATTGCATATACTTATTCTACCAATGTCATATATTGGGTCAACATGTCAACTGATAGTTGTAACTCCAAGATTTTTCTCCAGCCAGTAATCACCAGCTTAGATCCCATTTTGCTGACAGCTTTTCCTGTCATGAACTATTGTGGTTAAACTTGTGTCCTGAACTCCATTCTGGTGGATATGATTTAATGATTTAATGTCATTTTGCATTGTGATTTTGCATTAGCTAAAATCACTGCTGATCCTCCTACTTGATGTTATCTGCAAATCTGAACAGTGTCTCTTCCACTCCATGTTCTATTTAATTTATTTTTAATTATTATTTATTTTATCATGAGAATAAAAAACAGTAAAACCAACAAAATGAAACAAAACAAAAGCATATATTCAACCCTAACAACAACAAAGAAAAAAACTGTAAAAAAAAAGAAGGGGAGACCCTAGGGCAGAGGTCTCCAACCTTTCTCGGTTGGCAGACAGAGGGAAAGGGAGGAAGAAGCACACGCGTGCACACACAAACGGGGCCATGAGCATGTGCAACACAAACAGGGAGGTGCTAGCACTCACGTGACACTTGCTAGCACCGCCCCATTTTTGCCACGCAGTGCTCTATTTCACCATGCGGCATCCCATTTTCACCACATGGCGCCCTGTGTGTGTAGCGGTGGCAGCACTAGTGCGAGTGGGGGTGAGTGTGTGCACACATATGCGTGCACTGGCCAGCCTGTTTCGTGGCCCGGTAGTGGGCCACAGACCACAGGTTGGGGGCCCCAGCCGTAAGAGATCTCACTTGATAATTCCCTCCAAGATGATACAAGACATTTTTGAGCACTCTTTAGATGTATTAATTACCTTGCCAAAAGGATAAGACAGAGCTTGCCACAGGTTTTACAGAGATTAAGGTTCGAGTAGTCCTCGAGTTATGATCATAATGGAGTCTGCATAATTGGGATAAACATTAAATGAACTGCCTCAACTAATGACCAGCCATCCCTGCTCTCCCGGTGTATTTGTGAAAAAAACATGTGGAACATTAAGTGGAAGATCAGGTGCCTTAGGTGTGGGGGAGATCCTGGGAGGCCTAGTACAGGCACAAGCCCACCTGCCTCAAGTCTCCCAAGGCCTCTCCCAACTCAATATACCCCATGCTCCACTTCCCATACCTTGGGTGGCTCACACGTGTACCTGCCGCAGAGCTGATTCTCTTGCCAGTGAGAAATAATGAGAAAGGAAAATGCTGGGTATGCCTGTTTTTCCTAGTTCTGTCACTGTCCTTCCTCCTGCCATGGGTCCCTGCCTTTCTGGGACAAAAAAGGAGTTTTCTGTCCCAATCAGCTGGCCGTTGGGGCAAACCTTCTCCTGGTTCTTGCTAGGCTTTGGGAAAGCTGCAAAGACGGCAACTTCACAAAGAGCTTCCCAAAACCTTTCCTCTGTTTTAACCCCCTCCCTCCCCCAGAAAGCCACATTTTTTCAATAAAGAAAGCAAAAAAGCTGTGAGGGACAGAGTTGTTGATCTTTATTCCCCCTCCCTCCTCCATATTAAACTCTTTACCTCTTACTTCCAATCTCTATCCCTTTTAAAAACCTCATTCACTAAATTACTGCATGCCTGGAGACAGGATAATACAATCTGAAAATTTACTTATCTTGACTCCAGACTGAAGAATAGAAGAAAGCAACCAAGCAAGCAAAGAAAATCTTTCTGCAGCTTTTTGCTTTGAGAAGCTGAAAAAAAAAATTCAGTTCAAAAAGTTTAGCTGGCTAGAGCACATCACATGTTGACCAAATGGGAGAGAGGCTGGGTCCTTAGAAAGTTTTTGCTGTTTGTCTGACTGTCTTTAGGACCAGCTAGAACTTGCCTTTACAGGACAGCTTCTATTCTGTTTGCTGTGTTGTGTCTAACCGACTAGACTTTTTGAGCTGAATTTTTTTCTTCAGCTCTTCAAGGCAAAAAGCTGCAGAAAGATTTTCTTTGCTTGCTTGCTTCCCTTTCTCTATTCTTCAGCCTGGTGTCAAGTTAAGTAACTTATAGATTTTATCATCCTCTTTCCAGACATGCAGTAAATTTTGCAAATTAAGTTATTAAAAGTGATAGAGATTGGAGGACAGAGGCAGGGATTTTAGTTCTACCACCTAATTGGTGGAGTGGGAGGGGAGAAAGATCAAGCTGTCTGTCCCTCCCAACTTTTTTCATTGTATTTATTGAAGAGATGGGGCGTTGTCTTACCTGAATGCCTTTTCTCAGTACGGAGATGGAGAATCCACCAATGGGTTTTCTTTGTCTGCCTGCTCTTGAGACCAAGTAGCCAAACTTGACACGCCCCCTCTTGCCAGGAAATCCAGTCTTAACGAGGGCGAAAGTGACTGAAGATGGACGAGGTGTTGGCTCTCAAACCCCTACAGTGGCCTATCTGACTATAAGGGGTGGGTGTGGATTCTCCATCTCCGTACTGAGAAAAGGCGTTCAGGTAAGACAACGCCCCTTCTCCAGTACAGGAGATGGAGAATCCACCAATGGGACATACCAAAGCCTCACTGTCCTGATGGGTGGGAAACAGATAAGGCCGGAATAGTGTCCCTGGGAACCACCTGCTGAAGGACCCTCCGCCCAAAGGAGGCGTCCACTGAAGCAAAACTATCAATTTTGTAGTGGCCTATAAACGGGGAGGGTGAAGACCAGGTCACAGCCCTACAAACCTCCTCGATGGATGCCTAAGTGGCCCATGCCACAGAAGTCGCAGCGCTGCGAGTGGAATGGGCAGTGAGATGACTTGGAGCTGGCAGGGAAGAGGACTGGTACGCCTCCGCAATACAGGCCCTGATCCACCTGCCAGTCGTGCCAGAGGAAACCTTCTGTCCCAAAGAGGCTGGACGGAAGGAAACAAATAGGGCCTCGGACCTGCGAAAGGGCTCTGTACGCTTGATGTAGCGCCGCAACGCTCTGCGGACGTCCAGCGTATGCCACTGCCACTCCAAGTCATGGGAAGGGTCGGGGCAAAAATTAGGTAGGATGACTTCCTGAGCTCTGTGGAAGAGCGAATTTACCTTGGGCACAAATGTGGGGTCCAGACGAAGGACCATCCGATCACTGTGAAAAGGTCACTTCTGACCGATAGGGCGGCGAGCTGAGAGATACGTCTGGCCGATGTGACAGCTATTAAGAATGCGACCTTAAGAGATAGATTCCTTAACGAAACAGTCATTATAGGCTCGAAGGGTGGCCTAGTTAGAGCCTGAAGTATGTGAGGTAATTCCCAAGAAGGATACCTGTGCACCACGGGAGGCCTAGTGTTGCACGCACCTTTGATAAAGGCACGACTTCTGGGATGGTGAGCCAAAGGAACTGAATCCGCACAGGTAAGTAATGTGGACAAGACAGCCACCTGTCTGCGAATGGTCGCAGGGGCGAGGCCTCTATCCAGGCCATCCAAAAGGTAATCTACGATTTGAGGGATGGTTAGCTTTTGTATGATTAGTTGTCGCCTCCAACACCAATGGCAAAAATTCTTCCAGGTAGAATTATAAATGCGATTGGTCGCTGAGCGGCGGGAAGCCTGAATCATGGAAATGGCACGAGGGGAAAATAGTTCTTGGGTCATTATGCAGCGCTCAAGCGCCAAACGGTTAGTTATAACCATTGGGGTTCCGGATGTTGAAGGGACCCCTGATGTAGTGACACCCGATGAGGGGGAATCTTCCATGGAGGAAATCGGGAAAGAGTCATCAAGTTGGCAAACCACGGCCTCTGAGGCCAGTACGGTGCCACGAGGATCACATCCACCCGTTCCTGAAGTATCTTGTTGATGGTCGCCGTTATAAGGGGTAGGGGAGGGAAGGCGTAAAGCAGACCTTGTGGCCATGGAGTCCGCAAGGCGTCTGTTCCCTCCGACCCTGGAAGGAAATAGCGGGAATAGTACCTGGGGAGTTGAGCGTTGGTCGACGACGCAAACAGGTCGAGGATCGGTCGGCCAAACCGGAGAGATATTTCGGAGAACAGGTCCGGATGTAATCCCCACTCTGATGGGTCCACCGTAGCGCGACTCAGGAAGTCTGCTTGCTGGTTGTTGACCCCCGAGATGTGTTCGGCCTTGATGGAGGCCAGATTGGACTCTGCCCAGGAACCCAGGAGCCGTGCCTCGGACATCAGAGACCTGGACCTGGTGCCCCCCTGACAGTTGACGTGGGCTTTGGACGCCACGTTATCCATGAGGACCAGAACGTGGCGACCCCTGATCGTGTGTCTGAATTGGCGTAGAGCCAGGTGGATGGCCCTGAGCTCCAGCCAATTGATGTTGTGTCTCAAGTCTGTGCGGGACCAACGGCCCTGCGCAAACTGAGACTGTAGATGGGCCCCCCATCCAAACAGACTGGCGTCTGTCGTGATGGTGATGCGGTCCGGTTCCTTGAAGGGTGACCCTTTGGTCACTGCCCGTGAGAACCACCAGCGAAGAGCCCTGCGAACCTGAACCGGGACCCTGACCTGTCGGCTGGATGCACTGGCATTTGCCCGTTGGAATGGCAGCAGGAACCACTGGAGGTCCTGCAAGTGAAGTCTGGCCCAGGGAACAATGGCTATGCAGGAGACCATCTTTCAAATAGGAGAACCTATACCATCTCAGACAAGTGACTTCAAGAACTGAAACTGATAGTCCTTATAAAGCAAAACAAAATAAGCAACCTCAAGTAGAAACTTGTGAATATTTTACTGCTCTATTAAAATCCTTTGGGAGGCAACTGGATGGCTTAACAGTTCTCTTAGGTCTCAGAACTGCTGTCTCCTATGTCACCAGTTTTATTTCTAACACTAGATATATCTTCAATTGCAACTTTTAAACTACTAGGGCATTATCTTTTTTAAACTAAGTCATCTGAAGATTTACAAAAGGCAAAGCTAAACTGCTATCTGAATGAAAACATAGCACATGTAATTTCTAAACTGGTGAACTTATACATGTTGGATTCTACTATGAACTTGGCAATGTCACCAATTTAAACTGTCCTGTATCTACACCAACAATAATCCAAGTTATTATTCAGATTCACAATTCTACATTCTTGGCAAAACCAATAATGTGGACAAGCTGTATTTCTGGAACTGATCTTGAACTAAGGACCCAACCTTTTGTAAAAGGGACCATTTTGTGCTTTTTTCAAATAGGGACAGCATACCTTTTGAGGAGGTCTCTGAGGTGATAGACTGGGATGGCAGAATTTATCACAAAATGTGATCAATAAAGGCAGAATTATTTGCCTAGAAGGAGTCAGGAAAAAAAAGAAAATAAAACAATCAACCCAAAAAGGGATTAATTGGGCTGCAACATAGTTGGCTGCTATCCTACTCTCCCAGTCCTCAAAATTTGGATATTTAAAAATCCCCATTGTAATAAATGATAACCAAGCACACTGAATATTTTTTTCCATTCCTACAATTAGCTCATTCTATAGCTGCTCAGTCTTCATTCTCTTCAGCAAATACACTATTCTTTTCCAGTGATGAAACCGCACAGTCAACCGCACAGTATTCTAACCATTTAAAAAATAATAATAGGTTTACTTTTCTGCTCAATATGCAACACAGAACAACTAGCTTGTTGTTGTTGGGGAAAAGTCTTTTTTCTGCAGTAAGTGTGTACAGATAATTGGTTGTCACTATACAAAAAAGATGCTGAGGCCCTGGAAATAGTGCAGAGATTCCATTCCATTCACCTCTCACTAACATCTGATACTATTTAGTGCAGATACCAAGTGCTAGCTGATCTACCTTGTGTTATTTGATGGCCTTCTGATGTTATGTTCTTCCAAAGGAAATCAATTACCAGGCCAATTAATAGTTGCTCCCAACAAAAGGGCACATAATTGTTTATGAAGCCTAGGATCCAAAGCTTTATAGCAGATAAGCAAACTTGCTATGGGCAGAAGTATACTTCTTAATATATTGTTGTTATTTACTATTACTACTATTTTACCTAACAAAGGGAACTACAGGCAGGTGGTCAAGCTCTGACATTACTAAAAGGAAAAACTGGGATCCTCAAACTATTTCCCCTATCTTTTTCAGATTTTCAGCAAAGTTTTATATGTATGCTCTATCTCTGCCTCTTTGGCTTCCCTCAAGAAAACCAAAAATTTTAACATTTCATTTGCCCAATAAGGCAGACTGAAGCCAAATAAGGCATTTATTTATATCTTTTATAAAATTTGAAAGTTCCTGAAAGTCAACTGCTACAAAAACAGAGATGTTTGGTGGACTGAATTTTAAAAAAATGAACTGAAAAGAAACTCAGAACTTACCCTGCATTCCTGAGATTGGACAATATGTTTCAATTTCATTTCTGAGAACATCTCCAGTAATATTATTCCAAGACTCCAAAGATCAACACCAGAAGTACATTCAGTTCCACCATGGACTCCAGCCTTGGATAGACAGTTCTGTAGCTCAGCCTCAGGTGCTCAGTATCCATCAGTTTGGATGTATTTCACATCCTAACAAAGATCAAGAATATTTTAGAACTATAAATTCACCAACCAAGATGACACAGAAATAAATGGCTGATTTTTGTGATGCAAAGTTTTTCAAAGAAAGTTTTAGAGTCTTCCAAATCAAATCCTAGCCATTGCACAGAGTATCTATGCTGTCATTCAACTATATTTTTATTATGTGTATAATTATATTATTCTAAGCAACAAAGAAAATTATAATATTCCAAGGGAACAAAGAACAGATAGTCTGATTATACCTGGATAATCATCATGGCATGGAATTTCAATTTAGGGAAATCAAATAGATTTTCTATTAATATATGATTGATAAAAATGAATATGAAAATTTGGTAAAGAAACAAAAACTAAGTCTCTCAGCCCCAAAGCTACAGGTTAGTATGCTGGCAGATGGAAAACTGGTTTATCAGCACCAATAATCTATTTTCGTGAAGCACAGGTAGTCCTCAATTTACAACCATTTGTTTAGTGACCATTTGAAGTTAAATGGCAGTAAAAAGGTGATTTATATCATTTTCACACTTGCAATCATTGCAGCAGCCCCATGGCATGTGATCGAAGTTTGGCTGCTTGCCAACTGGCATTTATTTATGACAGTTGCAGTGTCCCAGGGTCATGTAATCAACATTTGTGATCTTCTGACAAGCAAAGTCAATGGGGAAGCCAGATTCACTTAACAACCGTATTACTAATTTAACAACTGCAGTGATTTATTTAACAATAATGTCAAGAAAGATTGTAAAATGGGCAAAACTCACTTAACACCTGTCTTGCTTAGCAATGGAAATTTTGGGCTCAGTTGTGATCATAAGTTGAGGACTATGTATAAGAGATGGATTGCAAACAGATATCTTAGGGTATTGCTACTTGTTTTAGTTATTCACACTCAGACCTCATATCCTAGATTTTGATAATTATCAAAATAAAAGTAAGAAACAGCATGTACATTACAAATTTTATGTTACCTAGTTTGGGTAATGAAATGTCAGCAAGAAAACAACCAAGCTTAGAAAGCCAAGGACCCCTCATTTTTAATTTCAGCCAAACAGTTTTAATACATGGCTAGAGCAGTGACTAGTGAATCAGCAAATCAGGTTTATTTTTCCATAAAATGACCAGATGTCTAAAGACCTTAGGTCTTCATTTAAAAAAAACTAATTATCAATAGCACAAAATGTAGATATTGACTGAGGATAATCAAGAATAATTTCATAATATTTTGGTCCTTAAAAGCTAGCATAAACCTTAGTGTCCACATAACTAAAACAGATGAATGCTGCATCTTGACTTTCTCTTTTCATAAAGTATTGAGAATACATTTTAGTAAGTATGCATAAGCACCCCCCCACACACATAAAACGTTTATGGAGTTTTTCCTCCAAACAGCTTCAGTGTTATATACAAGAGCTGTAAGAAAGTGTCTTGAGAAAGTGTCTTTCATTGCAGAAAGAGAAGATTATACGTTCCACAAGCAATAATCTTTTAACTTTTTGAAAAATTGGAGAAACCCTAGCAAACATAAAGATATTACGCTGCAGTTAACTTTAAATGTGAGGGATCTCGTAAAGCACTTAGCTTCACTTTTTACAGTAATCCTATTTCTTTGATGATTTTCTTGGGTCAACTGACCAACCTGATTCCCCTCCTTGAAGCTAAGACCAAAATCTATGAGCTTGAAGCACTCTTCCTCTGCACTCCATAGAATGTTGCATGGCTTCAGGTCTGCATGGACATAACCTTTATGGTGGAGGTATATCAAGGCTTCCAGGACATGCACAGTGCTGAGTGATCACATAGAACAGCCACGCTGAATGAACAAGCAACTCTGACACACTGATATCCAGCAACTCTAATAAAAGGCAATACGATGAACCTTTGGCAGAAGAACAGTTGGTGAACATACTGTATAACGTTACTGCAAACAAGAAATAAAAATTATTGGTAGGAGTTATAGAATGAAGAAACATCCGTTTGTAGTAATTTTAGTTGATTGTCTCAGTGCTGAAGCAATGTCTCTGCTTAGGAATTCTCCATTTAATTTTGACCTGAAATCCATCCTACTTCCCCAACACTGACTTTAAAAATTATGTGTAGTAAAATGAAAATAAGGACAAAACAGTATTTATATTGCTTACTCTGAATGTGACAACCTACATTACCTTCAGAGCTGAACTGCTGTCTACCCTTGATTTTTACTATCCCTGTTATAATTCTATATGACCTCTAAGACATTTGTAGATGACCTCAACAATATTGAGCTGCAAGTCTCCCAATCTGTAAACAGCACATGATACATTAAAGTATTACATGCCATGAATTGAGCAGCACTCCATAGTACAAAAATTACTCCTACAAATAAATGCTAAATAAGAAAACTCTGGCTAGTTCTGTATTTGGAGACAGTTCAATAGCATTGGGAAATAGTTCTGTTAAATGATAAAGGGTATCCTTCTTTAGATTTCATAATAGATGATTGATTAGTTCTTGATGAAAATATATGCCCAGAACAGCAGTATACTTAAGACCAAGAACAAATTGGAGGCAGTTTTAAGATTCAGGGGCAGTGCTATTCTCAATGTTGCACAATTAGGTTGCAGCATACAGCAATATGTGCTCTTAGTTTCATGTATCTTTTTTGCAACAACATTCTGTCATCTTAGTAGATGCTCATCAATGGATAGGTATGTGATCATCAGAGTACCACTTTGTATGTGCTCTTATAAATGAGATTACAAATTTATCAAGGGACAGAGATAAGCCTTCTACCATATGATAGTCACCATTTCAATATTCCTGACATTTATCTATATACTACTAAAATTCTTGTGTCTGTTTGTAACCTTCAATTGGACAGTAGAGGGCAACAGTTACTGAACCACGCTAAATCAAATGGCCTAACAACTTACAAAATGCCTAGACCAGTGGTGGCGAACCTATGGCACGGGTACCAGAGGCGGCACTCAGAGCCCTCTCTGTGGGCACGCGCACCGTCGCCCCAGTCCTAGACCTTCAGCTGGGTTTTATAAAACCTTTTCCCTTTAGGCCTCCGCTGCCGTGTACAAAAAAAAAAGGTTCAATCAATCAGTCAATTTCAACTTCTCGGGGGGAAAAAAAAAGATCTTGCAAAGTTGGAATTGATTGAACTTTTTAGTCCCACCCAGTCTGCTGTTACCACTGCAGCCACGCCCACCCAATGGGCCACACCCACCCAATGGGCCACACCCACCCGGTACCCAACAATGCATAAGTGGGTTTTGGGTTGCAGTTTGGGCACTCGGTCTCTAAAAGGTTCGCCATCACTGGCCTAGACCTGTGTTGTCTATGAACACTGCAAACATTTAGACATGCCAGGGTATAGTGTCCACAAATAGTTATTATAACACATTAGATAATCCTAGCTTAGAGTCTGAAGAAATGAGGAATAGCTAAACTGGTCTAGGAAGTGTGAAACCAGACAGAAAGCCTACTTTCAGATGGAAAGATCTTAGCTACAAATAAAAAAAATTGTACACATACTTTACCTTGTCAACCATATTACTATAAGCAAAATGTCATTAAAGACAGGGCAATTACTTCACAAAAGCTTCACGTGAAAACACTCTAAATATGATCTCAAGGACTTTTCGTCACCGCTAAGGACTTGAGATGCATTGAGAAAAAGAAGCCATTTACCCTTCACTTCTGACTCAGCGGGATCAAATTACCCAGGAAAAAAACCATGACACTGCATATGTCCCGAAGCCCTTCTCCCCCTTTCCACGCACTGCAAGTCCGCATAGCCATGAAGATCCTACCCCTCAGCCGCTGGCTCGCTCGCTTTAGCGAGCTGCTTCCCAGTCTGACCTCCCCTCCACCCCCACCACCCCAGTCCCCCTGCTTCTCACCGATGTTACGGTGGCCTTGCAGCTCCTCCAGCGCGGCGCGCTCGTTGCTGAAGCCGTGATCGACGTCGCCCCCAAGGGCCAGCAGCCCGGACCCCTGTGGGAGAAACTCCTTGAGGGCGGTCAGTAGGGCCCCGGGCTCGCCGAGACAGCGCGCCTGGAAGACAGCGGCCGAGGCCCCGCTACCCAAAAGGGCTTCCACCTGCCACAGCCGACCCAGCGCCCCTACCACTGACGACCTCGCCGCCATTCCGCGGAGACCAAGAGGGCCAGGAAAAAGGGAATCACATCACCTTTTCGCTGCAGTCCATACCTCGGTGGCCGGGAACCAGGAGCCGCGAAGGAGGGCCACTCCCCTCCACCACCCGCACAACAGCCGGCAGCCACCTCCGTGACGCCTTGACAGCGCACCCGCCTTTGCCTCATGTGGACCTGCCTCCCGCCGCGAAGCAACTGAGTTGGCGCAAGCGCACCAGTAGCCTGGAAAAAGTCTTGGGAGGAGAAAATCTCCGAGTTTTTGTGGAAGGCTCTGTGAAGTACCAGTAGATGAGTAGAAGGTAGTATTTGTAACTTTGGATTAAACTATGGAGTCCTTGGTACTTTCTCGAGTGCACATAGAAGTTATCGAGTTGGGTAACGAAATATCTGCAAGCATGCAACCGAATTTGGAGAACACCAAGGACTTCTCTCTGTAACATTACTTGCAAGCTCCAAGGCATCGTCTAAATGCCCAGCCGAGTCGAGGTGGATACAAACGTATGCACGAATGGCCTACTTTGGAAAGTTTCGGTGAACGTGCGTAGTTTTAGACGAGGAGCAATGGAGAAGGCACAAACATGCTCTGGATTTTTGCTATTTACTTTGCGGTGTCCGTTGACTTTGTCTTTATCTCCTCACGAGACAGCTTTAATATTTTTTTTAGCTGGGTTAATAAAATGCTACTTTTCCTTTAAGCAGGCAGCATTCAACAACCGCAAAACGTGTTACTGCTACTATAATGTGCCAGCCATTATATGACATCCAGCAGAACAGCAGTTAAGGCATAGGATATTACCTGGGAGACCTTCGGTCCTACAGTCCCACTGTTGGAAGAAAGGTCTTCATCGTGGTTCATCCAAGCTGGGAATAAACATGGCAACTGCTTTGGGAAGAAGGTTGTAGTTTATTGGAGAGAAGAGCCAGACAGGAAGATGGTTTTGGCAGTAAGAGAAGTGAAAAAAAGGGCCTAGCACATGTAGGGAATAGGTTTTTTATACCCTCTGGGGCCTTTTGTTTGGAATTATTTCCTGTTCCTGTTTTGAGGCTATTTCCTGTGTCATGTATTCTGGCCTGAGTTTCGGTGTGCCCTTTGGCCTTTGTGAGTTAATCCTACCATGTCCTGTCCCAGGTGGGATATGCAGATTTCAGGTCTTTGTCTTCCTAATCTCCTAACTCCAACTTTCCTGATGGTTTACATCTGCATTTGTACAGAGCTGGTTTCTGCTTGCGGGAGGCGGACTTGGGGCTATTAAGAAAAACTGGGCATGCTTTTCTGTCTCTTTAAGATCCTTTGAGAAAATATATTTTTCTGCCCTTTTAATATTTCCTTCTCTGGGGGGCTGACTTTCCACACCACCTTAGTACAAAGTCAGCTAAGTGACCTTGGGCCAGTCACTCTCATGCAAATCACTTACAAAACCTTGCCAGGAATTTCCAAAGTACTCTAGTCGCTTTGAGTAAAAAAAATAAAAAATAGATACACGAGAACACACAAAATGATGGAGGTGGAAGCGAAGTCAGGTGACTACCAAAGGGCAGGATGAGAAGGCTGCTTATTGGCTATTTCAGGCTCATCTGGGAATGCTCCCTTCCATTCTCGGCTACTGTTTAGATTTCTACCAAGAGCTGCTGGGCGCTGCAGAAGTCTATTGGTGGGCTATTAGACTTGCAATTATAGAAGACTGCTCAGCCATCAGTATCCTTTAAGGTGTTAATTCCATGGCCCTTCCTAATGCATGAGTAAAATAGTGAAAATTAAATTTCCCCCGCTTTCCAAAGAAGAAATCTGGAAGTCATCCTTGGTTGTTTCGTGAAGACAGGAAAGGAAGAAACGAACAACCTCAGGCTTACAACTCGGTTCCCTTTGCTCATTTAAAGCATTAGCTTGGTTCCAACAGAATGGGCAAGGTACAGAAAGAAGCCAAAAGGTGCTCGAGTTTGTTGTCTGTATGTGCCTGTCAAGACCTCACACTCATGTCTTAAAGAATGGGAAGAATAACAGAATAACAGTCTAGTCTTGGTTTTTCACTAACACTTGAGTGGAAGGGAGGATTTTAATGATGGTAGTAGACCTTTGCCTGTTATCCAAGGGAAAAAAGGGAGATCAATTTCTAGACCAGTTCTGTAATCCCAGGTTGAGTTGATAAAAACAACAACCATATCTATTTTATATTATTGCATCTTGCACAAAATACTTAAAACAATACAATGAAATCATTTTAATCACGTATGTTTCTACAGACATTTTAACATACAATGTGCAGAGGTTAACATGTAATATGCAGAATTTGTTATGGCAGTATCATTCAATCTCCAGGCATCAGCATCATTCTGTAGTCTGCAATCCACATTTCATTTCCCTTTGTTACCTGTTTTCCTCTGATACTCATTTCAGACTAAAGAACCAAAATCAAACCTTATATCTCCTGTGGTGTGAATATTGCATAGCACTGTTCTAGGTTGGGGACTTTTTTCTAAGGAGTCTGCCTTCAATCGCAGCAGTCACACTCAATGCCCTTTCCCCATTCTTTCCATCGAACAAATTATTATTCATTTACACTGATATTCCATAATATAAAAATGCCAAAATGCTATTTACACTTGCCTTATCTTTTTGTCATTTCCTTTTAGGAAAAAGAGAAATGTTTCCTCCATATGAAGATTATATGTTTTCCCAGGTATTGATGTCAGGCTGATTGGTCTGTAGTTTCCTGGATCCATTTTTTCCATTTTTTTTGAAGATGGGAACCAGATCAGGTCTTTTCCAGTCCTCTGACATTTCAACAGTGCTCCAGGAGCATTGAAAGATTTTTTTCAGTGATTCTGAGATCACATTTGCCAACTCCTTTAGAACCATGGGATGTAACTAAAAGTCAGCACAGGTTTGTTAAAAACAGGTCATGCCAAACCAATCTTATTTCATTCTTTGACAAAGTGACTAAAATAGTAGACCAGCGAAATGCTTTAGTGATTAGTAAACAACATGTCTTGGTTCATATACTTAACATTAACTTCTTTAATATAGATTGATTCAATACTGCACAATCCAGTGTTTTTTCCCTGATCCTCCTTTCTTCCCCAATTTATTTTCATTTTCCCCACATTACATAATTACAATTCTTTCTATTATTGATACATACAAAGTTAAATATAAATATCCTCATCCTATTTTTAGTATACAAATAATATCAATTTATAACCTCTTTTCTAGCCAATTTATATTTCAGTTGTATTTGCAATTAAAATCTTGTTAAATCAATATCCTGTTTTTCATGCTCTTATTTAAGTTTGATTTCCCATCAATATTCGAAATATCTTTGTCAGTTATGATTTTCTCAAGATTAGTTACATTTATGTAGCTAAGAATTTTATTCATACCAGTCATCCTCTTATTTTTATATTTCCCATATCAAAAAAGAAAAAAGTGCTATTCTAATTCTAAATCATATCTTTTATTATAAAAGTCTAGTTATATCTAAGGGTTATCCATTTTTTAAACTAAATTCAAACAGATATTTAATCATATAATGCCCCTCTGGTAGGTCAAATTTTCTATTCTTTAAGTCTAACTTTCACTTTCTTTCATTGCCAAATAGCTTTCCAGGCCAAGGCAATTAAATCGACCAAAGATTTTCCCTCTATTTTTGTGGAAGTTGCTTGGAATGAGGAAGACATTTCTCCTAACTGCTCTATAGTCCATTTTGTAAGATCTTCCTTGTCATCAGGTATATTTTGCAGACCTAAGGGGTAAAGCACCTTTTCCATTTTCATTAGTATAGCTAAGTCCTGCAGTGTTTTATTTGTATTTGGTAGTTTATATTTCCCTTCTTTTTTCTCTTCCATCTTTGGGTCAATTTCCTCTGCTTCATCTTCTGATTTCTGGGTTGTTCATACTTTGTAGTTGTTGCCTAAGAATTTCCTAGCTGTAGAATTAATTTAGAGATTTGCTCATTTATGTTAGCTAAATTGTTTTTAGTCTCATCATAGTTTCTTTTTGTGTCTTCTTTATGTGCAATAATTGGTGAATTATTTTATATACTATTTATAATTATATTTCCTTCTGAAGAATATTTGTTTTTTCTTGAGGTATCACTCCTGCAGATTCTTGATTAGCCTGGGTGGGGGCTTCAAATGGAGGTGTAGGGTATGTTTTCTTACCATTTTTAGTTGGGCATGAAGCATCCATTTTGTTTCCCCCCTCCAGATATTCTTTCAAAACTTTTATGCTCTCCAAGTACAAGTCTTATCTAATATCACCAATCTTAATGACAATAGAATGAAGTTTCCTCTAGTTTTCTGGTCTTTATGTATAGCCTTTATAATCCAATAGATTCCAAAATATGAGTCCAGTCCTAAAGGCAATATTTTGTAATGGTCCTTCTGCTCAGATGTCCAAAAATTGTCAGGCAAAGTTGCAATCCACAATATTCAAAGTGTTCAAAATGTTCAGCCACCCTGGAAACAATTCAAAGGTCTCTCCCAGTCAAACACAGCCAAAAGTCAATTTTTTCTTTGTCTCCCAATAGTTCTTAAGATTAAAAGTCCAAGCTCAGTAGATGTTTATAGTCTAAGAAGGTCAGGGTGATAAATATGCCAAAATATTTTCCTCTGTTGCCAGCTGTTCTCCGTGCAGCTAGGAATTATTATTTATTTTTAGGCTTCTTGCCAGTCAGTATCAGTCCTTGCAGTTGCGGTACTATGCTCTAATCTACCACTAGATGTCATTCAGTATCCACTCTTAAGACAGAAGGTTGATTTCTTATATTTTACCCCAATGTTTTTTCAAAGAGAAAATCTTAACAGTTATCTCAGTTTTCAAATTTATCAAGACTGTAGCTTTGTATAACTTCCACTTCAGTATTATGTATTTCTGTCCCCCATAAAAGAAATTAAAACGCCACTTCCATTCTTCTGGAAGGGTGGGGCAACAATCCCTTTCTCACGTTCAGTGGTTTTTAGCTTCTTGGGCGCCTTTTCCAGGAAATTCAGTTATAAAGTAGTAAAGAAAGGATCAATATTCTCACCTAGTTCCAAACATGCTGTTTATGATCTGGTTAGTGCTTTTTTCTTCGGTTGTCAGTGGCTAATGGCTGGCCACAAGAATGCAGCCACTCTTTCCCCTACTGGTTTGGAGGGCTTTCCTTGGATCGAACGGAAAGACGGATCCGTGATCGATGAGGCACTCCTCCTTCTTCATCGCCTATTCAGGGTGACTTTAGGCCTTTTTAGGGCCCCAGCACGGCAAAATCGGGCGTGGAAAGCAGAGCCCTTCCTTCCTGCAGCCATCTTGCCACAACGACAAACTGGAAGTCCCTATCAAACCTACTTCTTGGCAAGCTAGAAAAAATTGGGATAGATAGCTTCACCATCAGATGGATTTGTAACTGGCTGACAAACCATACTCAGTGAGTAGTCCTTAATGGTACTATGTCTGTGTGGAGGGAAGTAAGCAGTGGGGTACTGCTTAGGCCCAGTACTGTTCAATATCTCATAAACGTCTTAGATGAGGGAATAGAAGGGGAACTTATGAAATTTGCAGATGATACTAAGCTGGCAGGAATAGCCAGCACCCTAGATTAGGGCTTGTCAACCGTTGGTACGCGTACCACTGGTAGTACGTTGGCACCTGGCAAGTGGTACACATACGACGGGTTGAAAAGCACTGTAAAAAAAAGTGTAAAAAGCACTGTAAAAAAAGTGTAAAAGTGAATGAGGTGAAGCGGTGGCAGTGCCACACAGGCTTCTGGGAAAGTCAGCTGGAACTGTGTGAGGTGTTGCCTAAGTTTTGCTGAGAGCTCAGGATCGGCACGCGTAGCTACAGCTGATCAGCGGCGGCCTTGGGGGTGTGGCAAGCAGCCGCACAGTTTTCAGGCAGAGATTCAGCTGAAGCTGCGTGAGGTGTTGCCTAGGTTCTGCTGAGAGCCGAGGATCAGTGCACGCAGCTACAGCTGATGGGCGCTTCCAGTGCACCTGGAAGAGAAAAGGAGGGGGAGAGGCGGGAGAGGGACAGGAAAAAAAAGATAATGGGGGAAAGAAAAGGGGACGGAGAAAGAGAGATGGAGAAACACAGCCTTGAGGAGAGCAGTCAACTGGAGGTGCACCGAAGAGAAAAGGGGGGGAGAAGAGACAATATAAAAGAAGGAGAGGTGGATATAAAGAGAGAAGATATAAAAGAAGGAGAGAAGATATAAAAGAAGGGAGAGAAGAGGATATAAAGGGGAGAGAAGAGAAAATATAAAAAGGGAAAGAAAGGATAAAAGGAGAGAAGAGGATATAAAGGGAAGAGAAGAGGTTATAAAAGGAGGGGGAGAGGATATAAAAGAAGTGAGATTATGTGAGGTTCCTGTCAGTAAGCAGGCAGGCCTAGTTTTTCCTAGAAATCAGAACACGCTCAAAAGTGTATTGTAATATTGTAAAGTATTAAGTATTACTATGGAGAGTGATATTGTAGTAGTTTAAAATAGTATCTATTTTTTTTAACCAAGAGGGGAGGGGTGTTATGTCCTGGGCCTGTGATTGACAGAGCAGGTGCAGGAAGCTGTAGAGAGACCCAGGCAGACCATGTGGCCTGCCCGGGCCAGACAGGCTGTCTCCAGCCTATTGCGCATGCACAGAGTGGGAAAATACATTGCATTTATTGGCTAACGCTGTTCCCTGCAAAAGGTATAAAAGGGATCAGCGCCATTTTGTGTTGTTCTGTTGAAGCTTAAATAAAGAAGCATCTGTTGTTACTCCTACCTCGTTTCAATGCCTTGTCAACGCAAAGAACAGAACATGGATGATCCTCCAGATTTCTGGAAGATTAGGCTATGGACAGGTGAGTTCAAACTTCAAATTTAGAGCTATGTGGAAACCAATTTCTGCATTCCACAGTAAGAAACACATGCCACCTGTAAAGCATAGTGATGCTAATGTCATGGTTTGGAGATGTTGTACTGCTGCAGGGCCTGGATAATTTGATATGGCTGAAAGTATGAATTAAGTATGAAAAAGGTGTGCAGGAAGCACACCACAGTAGTACTTGGGGATTTTAATTGTTCTGATATCAACTCAGAGACAAACCAAGTGGGAAATGAAACAGTTCCTGGTGAACCTAGCAGACAACATTATCATCCAAAAGATAAAGGAAGAAACCACAGGGTCAGACAGTTCTTATTAATAGAAAATAATGATAGAAGGGGTTGAAGTTGTGAGAACTTTGGGTTAGGGTGATCCTGTCATACTGGAATTCAACATAATGGAGGCACAAGTAATCAAAGTCAAACTAGTGTCCTAGAATAAAACAGCAGACTTCAATAAATTTAGAGCTTAGGAAGAATTCCATGGATGGAAATTTTAAAGGGGAAAACAACTCAAGACACTTGGGAAACTCTGAAAATGTTGGACCTGCCACAACTTAAAACTTTAAATAGAAGCAATCCAAATGGAGCCATTTGTTGAGAAAGGTATAGTTTATCAGAGATCAAATGTAGTGCAGTATTGCAAAGCCAGAACTGAGAACTGAGTGCCCAAATCCCTAAGTTCTACTTTTTCTTCCCTTAACTATCTCTCATTGCTGAACCCCAGTATAATCAATTAGGTTCAGGCAAAATGTTTTCATAATGGTCAGTCCAAGTGCAGTTTGGTATGCTGCTCCACCTTCTTCCAGCTGGGTGACCTTGAGGCAGTGTCAGAGATACAGCACTTACTGTCAGTCTGCCATTGTAATTGTTTCAGTCTGCTTTGCTTTGCTGGAATTCTGACATAAAATGTGGGGAGGGGAGAGAGAGAATGGGGATGAAGGGAGGAAGATTGACAGGATGACAGGAACCAGAGGTGCCAATCTGGAACAGATCCAAGGACATAAGTGTGAGAATGGAATGCAAACGTCCACCAAAGAGGTGCCAAACCTTAAAGCTGTTACCAAAACTGTTGTGTTTGCCGTTCGTAAGCAATTGACGAAGACGCATTGTGTAAACAATAGCTCTTTATTCTCCTCCAACTCCAATCACAACTGGCAGCGCCAGTAACCACCAGAGCCCAAGCTAAATTAAAACCACAGCTGGATAGCCAAACAGGAATTGAATTCTGGAAACGTTTGGAAACAGATGAATGGTTCCAGAAAAATAAACACGTGTGCACAATGAAAGACGGGCTGCCTTGGGTGGGGGAAAAGTTATATATACCAACAACCCAGCTTTGCCACGACACAAAATCAGCAGGGCATTTTGGATTTGTAAAAACATTACACTTAATTAAATGGCAATTTTGGTGGCCATCCATGAAAAAGGACATAGAAAGTTACGTGGGCAGCTGCCCAAAGTGTGCAACTGCCAAGAGGTTACAAGGGAAATAGCCATGGATTTTATAGTGGAATTACCAGAAAGCAATGGGAATACTGTTGTCTGGATGGTCACAAACCTGTTTTCCAAACAGGTACACTTTATCCCTTGCCAAAAGATTCCCACTGCAAAAACCTTAGCGAAACTTTTCGTGCAGCATATTTACAGATTGCATGGGGCACCCCAATGCATCATATCTGATAGGGCAGTGCAATTCACATCTGCATTTTGGAAGGAATTTTTATCCCTCTTAGGGACCACTCAGGGACTGACATCTAGCCATCACCCTGTCGAATGGTCAAGCGGAAAAATTGAACTCAGTACTTGAGCAATATTTAAGATGCTTTATTAATTTCCAACAGTCTGATCGGACGGATCTACTCCCCTTCGCAGAAGTGGCCTACAATAATGCAGTCCACTCCAGCACAGGTTACACTCTTTTTCAAATAGCTACCGGTCAAAGTTTCAACCCCATGCCAGAACTAACCCCAAACGAACCGGCGATCCCATCACTGAAAGAATGGATGGAACAATTACAAAAGACCTGGCCAATAGTTAGAAAAGCACTAGATGAAGCTAGGCATGCATATAAAGCACAAGCCGATAAAAAAAGGGTTGCGCCTACACCAGGGGTCGGCAACCTAAAATGGTGAAAGAGCCACTTGGACCCGTTTCCCTCAACAAAAAAACCTGGGAGCCGCAAAATATGTGCATGCGCGCGCACGTAACTAGACTTGGTTGAAGAGTGGAGCCTAAGGCAACACATGCACCGGCCCTGCTCGCGTCCAGCTCTGATATGGACGGCTCTGCCGTCCTGGCTTCTCCTTCCCTTGGAAAAGACTGCTTTCCCCCCTTTGCTGAAGTGGCAAGCGGGGGGGGGCTTGCCTTGGGCAGTCGGGGCTGCTGGAGGCTGAGGCCCCCAAAGGTGCAGACCAGGCTATCTTCCATAGCGGCGGGAAGGCGACCGCAGGAGCAACAGCCTGCTCATCTCCCCCGGCAGTGGCGGCGGCAACTGCGGAGCCATCTGGTGGTGTTTACACGGCCCTCCACGCGATTGAGATAGGCAGTGCTGCCCCGCTCTGCTCCACCCCCGTTTCCCCGGAGCAGAATTGGGGCCGCGCCAAAGGAGCCAGTTGAAAGTGGTGCCTTGAACTACCCCTCCGAGGACGGCGCTTTGGAGGAAGGCCGGAGCGCGTCACCCTTGCCAGAGAACTAGTCAGCCCCACTAACTAACATGTAAACACCACGCTAAGAACGGCCCTGCCTTAACTAAGCTCAATCGGACAGGAAAGTTCCAATCCGATGGAGGCTCCTGCAAAGTCAGCTCTGTCATTGGGATCACGCAGTTTAGTGGGCTTTGCCCCCCCAAGCTATTAATTCAGAACCAGGCAGCGCTTGGCTTGCAATCGGTTGCACAAAACAGGTGGATAGGATTGCAGCCAAAGATAGTAGGATGTTAGAGCCGCCAACTCTGGTCTCCACCCGGGCGGGCAGGCGAGCAAAACCCCAAAACCTTTTGCGTTCCTTTGCAAAGAGAAGACGCCGGTGGCGCATGGCCGGGGGGGGGAAGACAGCTCCAGAGGGAGGCAGCCACGCAGCCAGCGACGGAAGACCTACTGGTTGGTGTGGGAGGCTCCAGCGTTGCCGGTGGGCAAGGCCTGGCGTCCGCAGCCCAGTTCCGCACCCCGACGACCAGCTGGACCGGCTTTCACTGCTTTGCAAACGAACGCAAAAGGTTTCAGGGTTTTGCTCGCCACTTAGTTCGTGCTACCCAGCGTCTGCATGCTTGCAGGCCTCCGTGCTCCTTCCCCGAAGCATGCAATTGCTCAGAGCCTGTCCCAAAAGGTGCTGCTTCCCTGGCAGGAGCCAAGTTTGCAAGCCTCGTTGGCAAGCCGGGAAAACCGAAGGTCCGGAGGGTTTCCTCCTGCTGCGGAGCTGCAGTGCCTGGCCCTGGGGGGAGGGGGTGGGGGGTATCCGTGGCCTAAAAAGTCCTCCAGGACAGGCTCGGTGCTGGCCCTCTTTCCCCGGCCGCAGGAGAAGGGGAGGCACCAGCTCTCCACCTGAGCGGGCAGGAGAGCAAAACCCCGAAACTTTTTGCGTTCATTTGCAAAGAAGCAGTGAAAGCCAGTCCAGCTGGTCGTCGGGGTGCGGAACTGGGCTGTGGACGCCTGCCCAACAGGGTGGAGAGCCTGCGCCTCCCCTTCTCCTGCGGCCGGGGAAAGAGGGACGGACTGGGACCGCCGGCTTCTGGCTGCGTGGCTGCCTCCCTCCGGAGCTGTCTTTCCCCCTGTCTTTTCCCCATGCGCCACCGGCGTCTTCTCTTTGCAAAGGAACGAAAAAGGTTTTGCTCGCCCGCCCGCCCGGGTGGAGACCAGAGTTGGCGGCTCTAACGTCCTACTATCGGCCGCAGGAAAAGGGGAGGCGCAAGCTCTCCACCCGGTTGGGCAGGCGTCTGCAGCCCAGTTCCGCACCCCGATGAGGTGGGGCCGGGGGGCGAAGGGGCACAGCTACCCGGGCCGAGGAAGGTGTCACCGATGGGGCCGGGCAGTGGAGAGCCCTGCGGCAGCGGGAGGACGGTGAAGGGCCGTGGCTGCCCGGGCCGAGGTGGGGCCGGGCAGCGAAGGGGCGCAGCTGCCCAGGGCGAGGAAGGCGCCACCGATGGGGCCGGGCGGTGGAGAGCCCTGCGGCAGTAGCAGCAAGGGGAGGATGGCAAAGGGTCGCGGCTGCCCGGGCCGAGGTGGGGCCGGGCGGCGAAGGGGCGCAGCTGCCCGGGCCGAGGAAGGCGCCACCGATGGGGCCGGGTGGTGGAGAGCCCCGCGGCAGCGGAGGCAAGGGGAGGACGGTGAAGGGGCTTGGCTGCCCGGGCCGAGGTGGGGCCGGGCGGCAAAGGGGCATGGCTGCCCGGGCCGAGGAAGGCGCCACCGATGTGGCCGTGTGGTGGAGAGTCCCGCGGCAGCGGCGGCAAGGGGAGGACGGCGAAGGGCCACGGCTGCCCGGGCCAAGGTGGGGCCCGGCGGCGAAGGGGCATGGCTGCTCGGGCCGAGGAAGGCGCCACCGATGGGGCTGGGTGGTGGAGAGCCCCGCGGCAGCAGCAGCAAGGGGAGGACGGCAAAGGGCCGCGGCTGCCCGGTACGAGGTGGGGCCGGGTGGCGAAGGGGCGTGGCTGCCCGGCCCAAGGAAGGCACCACCGATGGGGCCGAGCGGTGGAGAGCCCCACGGCAGCAGCGGCAAGAGGAGGATGGCGAAGGGCCGCAACTGCCCGGGCCGAGGTGGGACCGGGCGGCGAAGGGGCGCAGCTGCCCGGGCTGAGGAAGGCGCCACCGATGGGGCCGGGTGGTGGAGAGCCCCGTGGCAGCGGCAGCAAGGGGAGGATGGCGAAGGGCCGCGGTTGCCCGGGCCAAGGGGGGCCGGGCGGCGAAGGGGCGCGGCTGCCCAGGCCGAGGAAGGCGGCACCGATGCCACCGTGCGGTGGAGAGCCCTGCGGCAGTGGCGGCAAGGGGAGGACAGCAAAGGGCCATGGCTGCCCGGGCCGAGGTGGGGCCGGGCGGCGATGGGGTGCAGCTGCCTGGGCCGAGGAAGGCACCACCGATGGGGCCGAGGTGGGGCCGGGCGGCGATGGGGCGCAGCTGCCCGGGCCGAGGAAGGCACCACCGATGGGGCCGAGGTGGGGCTGGGTGGCGGAGAGTCTCACGGCAGCGGCGGCAGCAGGAGGACAGCCAAGAGGCGCCACGCAGCAGGTGGGGAAAGAGCTGGGCAGGTGCCGCGGGGGAATCTCTTGACTCACGAGACGGCCGAAAGGCACGGGCGGAGTGGGGAAGCTACCGAGACCCAAGGCGATCTCCCTCCAACTAACAGAGGCAGAGGCGGCAGCAGAGCAGGGCGAGGGGAGACCCACCGGGCAGGGAAGAGGCATCCCGAGACTGGCTCCTTACCCAGGTTCTGCCGCCTTTCCAGCAATCCTTCTGGCTCTTCCTCCGCTGCCACCACGTGCAGTCCAAAGAAGGAAAGAAGTTTGTGGGCAGTCCCACAAACCAAAAAAGTTAAACCAATCAATTCAAACTTCGTGAGATTGGTTGAATTTTTTTAGTCCTACTTTTTTTCCCCCGGACTGCACATGGTGGCTGAGGACAGGGAGCTGCAGGAGACGGCTGAAAGAGCCGCATGTGGCTCCGGAGCCGCGGGTTGCCGACCCGTGGCCTACACCATTCATTATAGGAGAAATGGTGTACTTATCTACAAAATACCTAAAATCCCTACAACCCTGTAAAAAACTTGGACCAAAATATACAGGGCCTTTTTCAATTAAGGGAATCATAACCCAGTAACAGTAGAATTAGAATTACCCCAAAATCTTAGGCAAATACACCCAATTTTTCATTGCAGTTTGCTGAAAAAAGAACATCAGTCACCCTTACGGCCAAAAATCCCCCCATCACCACCCCCAATCATGGTGGAAGGAGAACAACACTTCGAGATAAAGGAAATCCTAGATTCTAGGAGATATCATGGGGCAACTCAATACCTAGTAGCATGGAAATACCTCCCCGCCTCACAAAACGAGTGGGTCCATAAACGTCATGTCAGAGCCCCGAAGCTATTAAAGAAGTTTCATACAGAGTATCCTAACAAGCCAGACTAACTTTTATACCTGTTTTGTTTTCTTTTCAGGTGGATCTCTCTTATTTTTAAGGGGGCAGGATGTCAGAATCCAATTATATTTCATTTCTAGCTACCTACTCTGAAAAAAACCCCATTTCTTACTCTCTGTGGATTCTGTCATACTACGAAAGGGGAGGAGGAAGCAAGGGGGTTTTATGACTCTCACTTCCTTCATTTAAACTACAAAGGACTGGATGTTGATTCTCATCAAGAGAACTGACCATAACAATATGGCCATCGCCTTTCATTTACTCTCTCTGAAGTCTCCTTTTTGCCGGCAGTGAGGGAAAAGGGGTGGAACAATGTAACACCTGGGATCTGGGAAAAGAGAGGATGAGTGATCGTCGCCTGGAAGGACTGTGGGGTGGGGGCTGCTTGGGAACACTTAAAACATTGAATGGTAGGGGTTGATCCCTCAGATCCTGTCTAGAACGCCTGCAATCATTTTCTCTTAATAAAGATGCCTGTTGGAAGAGATATTCCAAGAGTTCTGTCTTCTTAAGATGTAAAGTGAGGTGGGTCCTTACACTAGGAGAAGGTAGGGTTTAACATCAGTCTATTGACGAGACCAGCAGCCCGATGGGCGACCCTGTTCCGCACACAGCCCAGTCAGTTGGATGACTATGTGAGATTTTGCCTCCAAAAGAAGGCCATGTTTAAAGAACCCATTAAAGTGCAAACAGTGAACTGGCAGCTGAGGGAGTTGAAGCAGGGCATTGACCGGTAACCAAATACATCTCTGACTTCTGGCTCATCAGTTAGGATTTGAGATGGAATGAGGAGGCCCTCATGGACCAATTCTGTCCTCTGAGATTCTGGATGAGTTGGCCTGGATGGACTGTCCTAGCACCCTGCAAGCCCTAATGCACCTGTGCTTGTGCATAGAAGTTTGGCTCCAGCAGCAAAGGGCACAGCAACAAGAGGCAGTCTCTCCAATATCCAGGTTTCATAAGGAGCTTCAACCCCTCAAGGAACCCATGCAAGTGTGTGTGTGGACATGCCTCATGGAGGCAGAAAAAGATCAGAGATGCAGGGTAGGCTTGTACCTGTATTGCGGATGCCCCAGTCACCTAGCCACTAAGTGTCCTTCGAAGAAAACTCTGTCGATGGCAGGAAAGTCCTCCGCCCAACTTAAATAGCTCAATTTCTGGGGCAGGCCAGGTGTTAATGCCACGGATTACGCCAACCCAGCATTTGGTGGTGGCCATGAGGTTGACTTTTCTCAGAGGTAAGGAAGTTCTCATGCAAGCTATGGTGGGCTCAGGGACAACTGTGAACTTCATAGATACTGCTTTCGCCACCAAGTGAAATGTGCCTCAGCATGAAGTAGACTCGCCTATTTTGGTGGAAACCATCAATGACCAGTCACTTCGGTCAGGGCCAGTAGCCATGGCTACCAAGTCTCTTCAGATGCATATGGGAAACCACCTGGAGCAGTTGGAGTTCTATATGGTGGCTGCTCCACATTTTCCAATCATTTTGGGATGGAATGACTCCAGCCACACGACTCGCAGATCATGGTCGGATGGGGTCATTCAGGTAGACAATCCTAAATGCTGTTCTCATTGACTGTGGAGAAACCTCCTGCTTTGTTTTTGGATCTTCCTTTGAAAATTGCAGACTTCACTGATGTGTTTGGGGAGAAAGAGACTGAGCAGCTCCCACAGCATTGGCCCTATGATTGTCCCATCGACCTGGTTTTGAATGCCAAGCTTCCAGTGGTGGATTGGATATACTTTTTGTCCAAGCCTGAGCTTGAGACCCTCAAGAACTTTATTGAGAAGAACTTGAAGAAGGGCTTCATCCATCCATCAATGTCTCCTTTAGTGGCCCCAGTCCTCTGTCAAGAAAAAATTGGGGTAATTGAAGCTTTGCTGTGACTACAGTAAGCTCAATGCCATTACCCTGAGGAACCAATACCCACTCCCACTCATTCTGAAACTCATGGAATGGTTAAGGTGGGCACCGCTCTGTGGGGGCTTACAACTTGGTGAGAATCCACACAGGGGACAAGTGGAAGACAGCTTTCAGCAACCGGTACAGACATTTTGAATATATGATGATGCTGTTCAGGCTCACCAATGCTTGTTCATGCACCTCATGTACAATGTGTTTTGGGATCTCTCAGATGGATCAGCCACTTGTTGCAGCAATCCTGGGGGCTTCCCAGGACGTCTTTTCATTGCAGCGCAGGTAGCACAGCTCCTCACATAACTCTCAATGTCTCTTTTCATCCCTGGCCACCAGAATTGCCTTCGCACTAAATGCAATGTTTTCAGGAACCCAAAATGACCCGCCTGCTTTGCATTATGACATCTCTGAAGGGCTTGGAGTCTGAGGCCATCTGGGAGGTATAACCTAGAGCCTTTCCAGGCTAGTCCTCCCCTAAGAGTTAAAATAGATTTGTTGTCTTTGAACCAGGTGTCAGTCTCTAATTCAGTGGTTCTCAACCTTTTTAATGCCGCGACCCCAACCGGTCGTAAGTTGAGGACTAAACCGGTCGTAAGTCGAGGACTAAACTGGTCATAAGTCGAGGACTAAACCGGTCGTAAGTTGAGGACTACCCAACCGGTCGTACGTCGAGGACTTTCCCTGCCTGGGAGCGCCGCGCATGCGTGGTTCCGCCCCCTGCGCCGGCCAAGGCATAGCTGGCAAGCGGGAGAGACGGAGCAGGCCGACCACCAGCTGGCCCAGCCCAAGGGAGGTAAGGTACCCGCCGGAAAAGGGGAAAAAATGGCGGACAAAAAAAATGGCAGACAGCCTTGCTTGGCGACCCCCATGAAATGGTCGATCGACCCCAAATGGGGTCCCGACCCACAGGTTAAGAACCACTGCTCTAATTGCTCCTTTAGTTCCTTCAGTAAGAGATTGTCAGGACCAGCAGGTGGTCCTTATGTTTGCAATCTAGTTGTTATTTGAGAAGCAGACTGCAGCAGAGGAATAATGGAGTTGATTATGTCCTCCCAGTGACTTTGAACTGGGGCATTCTGGACAAGGTGTCAGCCAAAAAATTCTTACCCCCTGGAAAATACTTTAAGGTGAAGTAAAAATGGTTGAAGTATTGAGCCCACCAAATCTGTTTTGGGGATAATTTGCGGGGTGGGTGGGTTCAGAGCTTCCAAATGTTTATGATCAGTCCATACTTCAACAGGTATCTCCCCCCCTTCCAAAAAATGACGCCACGTTAGTAATGCCCATCGCACCACAAAAGTCTCCTTCTCTCAAATGGTGCACCTCCTCTCTGTATAGGTTAGCTTCCGGGAAGTGTAAGCACAGGATTGTAACTCCCCCAGGTGATTTTTTTGTAAGAGAACAGCACCCACAGCCACATCACTCGCATCAGCTTGAATGATGAATTGCTTTTCAGGATCAGGGTGCTTGAGAACAGGTTTGGCTGCAAAGAGTTTTTAGCTTCTCGAATGCCGCCTAACATTCTAGGGACCAAGGCAATGGCTGACAAGGTTGGAGTATCTCCCCCCCCTCCCCATTTTCAATAAGTTGGTTATTGGCATGGCTATCTGCAAAAGGGGATAAATTGGCAGTAAAAGTTAACAAACCGCAGAAAGCTTTGAAGTTGCTTCCAGGTGCATGGGGGTTGCCATTCCAATACAGCTTTCACTTTTGTAGGATCCATTTCTATCCCCTCATTTGAAATTCGATACCCTAGATAGTCAAGGCGTGTCTGGTGAAACTCACATTTAGAAAGCTTTGCATACAGTTTAGCCTTCAGCTGTTTCCTCAGCACTTCACGGACCAATTTAATGTGCTCTGCCATAGTGTAAATGAGAATGTCATCAAGATAAACCAAAAACCCCTTATACAGATGATCATGGAGCACCTGGTTGATTAACCGCATGAATACAGCAGAAGCTTCTTGTAGTCCAAAAGACATCACTTTAAATTGGAAGCTTCCTAGGAGGCAACTGAAGGCGGTTTTCCATTTGTCCCATTCCTTAATCCGGACTTGATAATAAGCTTCCCTTAAATCCAACTTTGTAAAAACTTTCCCCTTTGCCAGGTGGGCTAACATGTACTTCATTAAGGGGAGGGGGTACATGTTATCTAGTCTAGGCTAACAGCGTTCAATCTTTTAAAATCCACACATAATCTTAGTGACCCATCTGTAAGGACCCACCCCACTTTGCACCTTAAGAAGACAGAACTCGGGGGGTGGGGCCAGCTGTCAAGAAGAACGGGTGTGCTGGACGATTCTCCGGAGCATCTGCACCCTTTCCCGACCACTTGACAGATCCTTAGGGGTCCCTGGTTCCCTGGAGGGAGACCAGGAACAACAAGGCGTCCTGAGGAGCGATCCTTAATGGCGGTTGGGATCAGCGAACTCGGGTGAAGCCTTTGTAAGTTGAGCGGAGGAAGAAGCCGGACGTAAATGGCGGCCGCGAAGAAATGACAGCTCCAGCTGGCCGAAGCATGGCAGTGGAATAGCTGGACGGAGACGTGACAGCTCCACTTTAAGGTAACCTGAACAGCGATTTTGACAGCTGAATCAGAAGGGCTCCAGCGTAAGAACGCTCCGGAGGATTCCAAGAGAAATTTGAAGATTTTGGATGCCCATAAAAGGGGAGGAGGGATTTTTCCCTGCTCCTGGAAAAGC
Source organism: Protobothrops mucrosquamatus (assembly GCF_001527695.2). Lineage (NCBI taxonomy): Eukaryota > Metazoa > Chordata > Lepidosauria > Squamata > Viperidae > Protobothrops > Protobothrops mucrosquamatus. The sequence goes on from NW_015387567.1 coordinate 47,934, forward strand.
GGAGAAAAGTGTTCTATCCCAGCCTATTGCCGTCCTTGTTAGAGGCACAAGGACCAAACCCCTGCTGATACAATAGGCTGGAAACTTTAAAACAAAACAAAATCCCTTTTATTTGGGTGACAATCCTGTCAATAAGTCCAAAACACAAACAGCAAACCTCAAGTCCAAAGGAAGGAAATAGTCCACAGGAACACGTTGCAAACAAG
>NW_015387567.1:48564-55490 GCF_001527695.2 Protobothrops mucrosquamatus
AAGAAACGTTCAAAACGCAAGCTTTTGCAGATGATTTAGTTTTTATAATTGAAGAGCCATTGCAATCAGGGATAAAATTGATGGAGGTCTTGAGCAAGTACGGGGAAATTGCAGGTTTGAAGATAAATAAAGAAAAAACTAAAATGCTTGTCAAAAACATGACTAAAGTACAGAAACATGATTTGGCTGATAGATTGGGAATTCAAATTACGAATAAAATAAGATATTTAGGAATACAATTAACTGCTAGATGCATTACATTAAAGAGAGATAATTACGACAAATTAGTTGAAAAAATCAAAGCTGATTTGGATATTTGGACCAACTTACAACTTTCTTTCATGGGCAGAATAGCAGTAATCAAAATGAATGTGTTGCCGAAAATTTTATTTCTGTTTCAATGCATACCCATAAAATTGGACAAGAATTTTTTTCAAAATCTTAATAAAATTGTTCTCAAATTTATTTGGCAGGGAAGGAAGGCAAGGATTAGATTAAAATTACTGCAGGATTCAAAAGGAAGGGGGGGTTTGGCCTCCCTGATATGGAAAAATACTATCAGGCCATAGTTTTAATATGGGTACGAGATAGGATACTCTTAAAAAACAGGAGATTACTATGTTTAGAAGGCCATGATTTAGAAATAGGATGGCATGCCATGCTATGGGACCAAAAATACAGGTCACATAAATATTTTTGTAGGACTATATTAGACGGGCTCTAATTGATATATGGGCCAAAACCTGGAAACCGAATTACACTCAAGTCCCTGGTTGGGTTTCACCACTAGAAATATACGTACATCCAAAATTTATTCAATTAGGGAAGATTATAACATATAAAAACGTATTAGATGAGAAAGGGGAATTGAAATCTAGGAAAATCCTGCAAGACGAAGAATTAAAATTAGAATGGTGGGCAAACCTTCAATTGCAGGCGAGATGTTGGAAAGATAAAAAAGAATTAGGTATAAAAACAGAATTGACAGGGCTGGATAAAATATTACTAGGTACTGAGGATAAAATGATTAAAAAGCTATATCATTATTTGTTAGAGCAGGCCTTATACAAAGAACAGGTAAAAGAGACCATGTTAGCATGGAGCGGGGACTTTGATCTTAATCTTGATCTGCATATCTGGCAAGAACTATGGGCACGAAATAGGAAGCTCACTCTGGCTACATCCTACAAAGAAAACCTGTACAAAATGTTTTACAGGTGGCACTACCCGCCCACAAGACTAGCTAGAATGGCCCCTAACATTTCCCCTACATGTTGGAAATGTAATTTGGCAAGAGGGACATATTATCATATGTGGTGGGAGTGCCCGAAATCCCGTGTTTTTTGGAACAAGGTTAAAAAATGGTTAGAAGAAATATTAACAACAGAGGTAGAACTAAAACCAGAACTCTTCCTACTAGGTATTACCATACAAAAATATGATAAAGGGACTCTTTACCTAATGCTACACATTTTCACGGCCGCCAGACTGACCTACGCACAAAATTGGAGAAACAAAGAAATCCCTACTGAAGAAGAGATTCTACATAAAATTTTATTGTGTGCAGACATGGACAGGCTAACTATGGAACTAAAGGACAAGACAGAAACGGACTATTTTGGAATCTGGGACAAATTTTACTGCTGGTATGAGTCAAGAAGAACTGTTCGGGTTTTGAGTTAAAGTTTAAGTCTGTGGTATATAAAATTATATGTTAATATACAGAGAAACAAGCTCGAGATTGTATAATATTGTATTATATAGGGGAATATATATATATATATATATATATATATATATATATAGATAGATAGATAGATAGATAGATAGAGAGAGAGAGAGAGAGAGAGAGAGAGAGAGATGTATATATAGAACTTTAAGTATGATAAGGAACGAATTGTTAGGATTATATATACTGGAACATCATGTCCTTTTTTGTTTTAATTGTTTTATTAATAAAAAAACTTTTTAAATAAATAAAAAAAGAAGAAGACAGAACTCTTGGAATATTTCTTCCAAAAGGCATCTTTATTAAGAGAAAATGGCTCCAGGCATTCTAGACAGTACTTGGGGCCAAAGCCCTACAGTTCAAGGTTTTAAGGGGTCCCCAACAAGCCCACCCCACCCCACCATCCTTCCAGCGGCAATCCCAGGGGTTACATTTCCACCCCCTTTTTCCTCACTGCCGGTGGAAGGGAGACTTCAGAGGGGAGTAGATGAAAGCTGATAGCCCCATTGTTATGATTAGTCCTTTTGGTGGTATCCACATTCAGTCCCTTTAAAGTTGTACCGAAGGAAGTGAGGGCCATAAAACCCCTTTGTTCACCCCCCCCTTCCCCTTCATCGTATGAAAGAATCCAGAGAGGGCAGAAATGGGGTTTTCCATAGTCGATAACTAGAGATGAAATATAATTGGATTCTGACACCATCTTTCTTTTCTTTGAACAATACAGGGGCTGCTACACAAGATTTTGCTGGTTGGATGAAGCCCCAGGCCAAGTTCTTATCAATGTACTTCCTTAATTCGTTCATCTCTCTGGGCATCATTGAGTACATTCTTGGCTTCGGGAGCTTGGCCCTGGGTAAGATTTCGATGGCACAGTCCATAGTCCGGTGAGGGGGGAGGACGTCGCATTCCTTCTCACTAAACACCTTGGCTAAATCGCGGTATTCAGTTGGGACAAGCTGGATTCCTGGCAGCTTCTCTACAACAGCCTTTAGTGTTTCAGAGTGTTCTTCCTGAGTCTCATTTATGGTAGAATCCTTTATATCACTGGTGATGGCAGGGGGGAAGGGACCTACTCCCAATGTTAAATTCCTCACTCCATTCTCCCACCAGATGGTTGGGTGCCACTTGTCGAGCCAGGCCAGATCCAAAATTACAGCCTCAGTCATTTTTGGGACCACCACAAAATGAATGATTTCCCAGTGCCGGACCATTTTTAACAGCACTGGTTCTGTCAGGTGTGTGGCAGGTGCACCAATTAGGGACCCATCATCTTGTTCAAATCTCATGGCTAGGGGTAATAGTTTTGCACAAATCCCTAGCTTGAGCATTGTGGGTAAATTAATTAGGCACCAGGTGCAACCTGAGTCTATTAACACATTTAAGTCCATTTGGGCCCCAGTTTGGGGTGCTATTATCTTGGCGGGGATGGCAAAAGATGGGATGAATTGACTTACTATCAGATCCTCCTCACCTTCCTCATCACTGTCATAGGGTGCCACCATCTGTAATCGCTCTGGCTGGGCTCTTGCCTCAGGCTCGGCAGGAGGGAGGTGTCCAACAGCTGGGTTCTGTCATGCCCAGTTTGTCTTTTCCCTTCCTCCCCTGGGGGCTTTTCGTGGCTTTGCAGTGGCAGCCAGTGTGCTTCTAGCCTGGGTGCTGGGTGCTGGGCACTCCACAGTACAGTGGCCCATTTGGCCTCATTGGTTGCATTTGATTGAAGTTCTAACTGTGGCTTGAGGGGGCACTTGGTGGTTGTGGTGGCTTGGGAACGTTGAGCAAAAGGCACTTCACTTGGGTGCATGACGGCTTTGGTTCGGCTGTGCCTGGCTTTCTGGGGCAATCCGATTCGATGTCCAGCATCACCGCCATGTTCTACCACTCTCACATTTGGTTAGGAAAGCCCCGCATGATGCAGGCTTGGAGTAGGTCACAGTCTAGCCCCTGCTTGAAATAATTGATCAACGATTGTTCCGGCCACTGCCCTAGCCGACCAGCAACTCTCCTGAATTCACGAACATATTCCTTAGCAGGGCAGCCTTTTTGCTTCAGATGATGAATTTCTTTCTCAGACAACAGGGCCTGGGATTTGTCTTCAAAATGACCTCTCAATTGCTCCATGAATAGGTTAGCATTCTGCATTCCCTTCATCATGGAGGTTGGTCACCCAGTCTGTTGCTTTTCCCTCCAAATTGGCTGCCATGGCATTCACCATCTGAGCATCATCCAGGTAGGCATAAGTGTAACAATCTAGATGAGCCCACACTTGATTCAGGAAGAGGGATAGCTTCTCGGGGTCCCCATCAAAGGTGGGCTTGATGGGAGGCAGCTCAAATCATGGTGGGGCAGCCTGCTCTTGCTGCTGAGCTCCTTGTTGGTCCTGGGGACGTGGCTGAACCACCCTCCAGATTTCCCTTGACCGGGCTCCTGGACTGGCAGCCCAAGCCCACGGCAGCGGGCTTGGTTGGGATACAGGGCTTGACATCACAGCTGACTGGGGAATAGGTGAGGCAGCATAAGCTCCCGCAGTTAGGCTGGGACTCCAGTGAGGGGAGGGAAGAGATGGGTAGCCCTTGGCATTCCCCCCCCCCATGGTGCTCATACCCTAGGCGACAGGAATCCTCTCTTTTACCTCCAATCTGCCAAACTTCTCCTTCAGCTGTTCAAGCAAGTGGCTGTGGACTTCGGACTGGAACAAGTAACAATTGCCCAATACAAAGTTAAATGTCCCACCCATAAAACTATACAAGCAACTACGTTCCCCAATATGATTATTTGGCGGGCTTTTTATGCAACACCCAGTCCCTAGTCTCAGGAGCAGCCAATGACCTTGGTTCCCATGGGACAGAAGATTATTTTGACTAACGAAGCACCTGGGCAAGCCCCTCCCTCTGTTCTATGTGGCAACCTAGAATGAGAAGAAAGAATGGCTTCAGCCATGCTCATTTGTAGAGTTGACACCTGGCAATATTTCTATGGGAACAGTCCAAAGGGGGAAATACATCTGAGTTCCTCTCACTGAAAACATCTTGTAAATCCCAGTATTCCCTGGGGATCTGTGGATCTGCCTTCACTTGTTCTCGTGCCACTGTGTCACTTTCTCCTTTCACTTTTTCATTGGGCAGCACAGAGCAGTGTGTGGTTGCCTTTCCTTTTGGCTCTCCCTCAACCACTCTCTGCTGGATTTTAAACATCCACCTCCTCCAATTTATGGAGGGGGTCCAGTTCAGTAGCCATACTAAGCCCAGTGCTATGGGTCTATCCATGCCCGGTGCCAAGATGAAGCTTATAGTCTCTTCGTGGGGCTTCATTTTCATCTCTACTGGCTCAGTGACAAATGTTGCGGGATCCCCCTTGCTATTGCGCCACCCAATTGGCAGAAGGCCATGGGCATTTGAGCTCCTTAAGCGTCATCCTCAGTTTCTCCACTATGCTAGGGCTGACCTGGTGCAGTCCGAATCCAATAAGGCAATCTGATTCTCTTTATACCCCGAGGAAGGCATGACCAGTTCTATTGAGATTGTCATGGGTATCACGGGGCGACTTACCAAGGAGTTGACATCCATCCTGCTGTTGCTCTCTGTCAGGGGCCTGGATGGCATGGTCGGAGTTCCCTTGCCATTGCCAGGCAATGGGATGAACTCAATGATCTCTATCCCTTTAGAGGTTTTCTCAAGATTTCATGGAGCCCTTGCCTCCTTTTTGTGCAGGGCTAGTGTTGGTCTGGACATTGGATGGGATGTTTAGCAGTCTGTGCCCCTTCTTTCTACATCAAAAACAACTGGTGGGGCACCAGCACTGGTTAGGTTCTCATCCTCCCAGTTTTGGGGCTTCCTTTATTCCGTGTGGAAGGATCATTGCCATCTGAGGTTAGGGTGGTTGTGGTATCTGGCTACGTCGATCTCCAATTAACCAGCAAGGATGTACCAGCCATGGAGGGTTCATGATCCTCCCCTGGAGAGACAGGTGTAGAAGATTTCATTTCTCAGGCTGACCTGGAAGCACTCAACCAACATATCTTGTGGTCAGTCAGCTAGCCTATATGCTAGGCTTCAAAATTCTGGAAGATAGGTAGCTACTGGTCATCTGCCTTGCCTTATAGATTTGATCTTTGTTCTGGCCTTTCTATTGGCTAAGGGGTCCTCAAACTGCTTTTTCAGGGCACCACCCATGAATCAGTCAAATTGTATAGTTCCACCTCATTGTTGGAAGGTCACCATCCACTCCGCCACTTCGCCTTCTGGAGTCAAAGTCACACTTTGCACCTTGGCTGCTTCATTTGGTAGGTCAACCCCATATTCCTGCATATAGGTCATACCTGGGTCAGGAAGAACACCAGTTGCTTTGGGTCACCATTAAATTTCACTCCCAGGGCAAGTGGTTCTCTGTGGAGGGGCGACCCAAGCCAGTGGTGGTGGCTGGATCAATTGGGCCAGCGCTGGCTGTGACGTGGAGCAGGAGCTGCTGCTGGTGTGATGGTGGCTGCCATCAACCAGCTGGGCTGGTGCTAATTGGGCAGGCAGTGGTGCCGGCCACTCTTGGGCTTCCTGAGTTTGGAATCAAAGGCGTCCCTCAGGAAATCAATTGCTTGTTTGAACATGACATTGTGGGGATTCGGTTCACCTCCCATTGCTCCACCTTCTTCAATGCACAGAGATCGTGGTTGGCTCCCTTGGATAAAGTTTACCCTGGAATAAAGGTTACCCCAGAGAGTTTTTCTTCCTTCTTGTTCTTCTTTCTGATTTGGTTGTCCTTGAGAGCCTCTGCCTCTCCTTCTAGCTCAGGATAGTCCCCACCACTTCTGAGCCTCAAAGCAGCTTCCTCTCACATCTCCATCTCCTCCTGCTCCCTCTCGTGTCTGGACATTCCATGCACTGTCTCCCACGATAGATGCAGGTCTCTGGGTGGACCACTACTGCAGATCCAACTTAATGTCAGACTTGTTCCAGCTTGGGTGCTTAGGAAAGAAAAACCCTTGACTCCACTTGTAGTGAAAGGTATACTATCTAGACCCATACCAGTCGGGCTTCAGGCCGGGACACAGCACGGAAACGGCATTGGTCGCGTTGGTCAATGATCTCTGGAGGGCCCGGGACAGAGGTTACTCCTCTGTCCTTGTTCTTTTGGACCTCTCAGCGGCTTTTGATACTGTAGACCACGGTATCATGCTGCGGCGCCTCGGTGAGCTAGGAGTGGGAGG
>NW_015387567.1:56242-58480 GCF_001527695.2 Protobothrops mucrosquamatus
CCTGACCTAGGGTGGATTTTAGTTAGGGATGATTTTAATATAATTTTAATTATTACACAGCTACTAATATTTGGCTTTTAATTTGGTTTTAGAGGGGTTTTTATTCTGGTATTTTATTGTTATTTGTTTTAATATGCTGTGCACCGCCCTGAGTCCTCCGGGAGAAGGGCGGTATATAAATTTAATCAAATAAATAAAAATAAATAAATACTCAGTGCTTTTTTTGAAAAAAAAAAAAAAAAGGTGCCGGAACTCACACACATCATACAACCCGCCTTGCCTACCCTACAAGGTTCCATCCAAAAAAGGTGCCGGAACTCCGTTCTGGGCATTCTATGACAAAAAAAGCCCTGCTTTTACTAAAGCCAAGTGGTTACAGTGTTAGAAAACCTGGATCTGACTATTCCCACACAAAGCCTGTCTTTTCCCCTTCTCCCGGTCCTCTCCCCTTGACCAGTTCATAAATGTCCAATAATATTCAATAGTTTTTGTTGTGTCCTGGGCCTGTTGAGGAAACTCAGCAGGCCCAGAAAGGTTGCAAATGGTCCCGGGGATTGCAAAAGCTGCCCGGGACCAGACTGAGCGGCGCCAGCCTTGCGCGCATGCGCAAGGCGCGAAAATGCTGCATGCCTATTGGTTAGCACTAATTGGGTTCCTCACCCTATAAAAAGGCCTGCGAGCCTTTTGCTCTTTGCTTGGAGTTGGAGAAGGAGAATAAAGAGCTATTGTTTACACAATGCGTCTTCGTCAATTGCTTGCGAACGGCAAACACAACACTGGCGACGAAGGTGGGATCCTTTGCAAGCTTAAGAAATGAAGAAGGACTTACCCAGGAAGTCCTGACGAGGGAAGACGGCGTCTGCATCAGCAACCCATTCCGCCAGTACAGTGTCGCTGGGGAGTGAGCTCAGCTACAGGACCCTTTCCCAAACATCAGCTTGTAGAGGAAGCGACTGGCGAAGATCGTAAACTACGATGTCGAAGATTGGCCGCTTAACTGATTTTGATGTCTCCCACCCAGAGAGATGGAACTCCTACGTAGCACGGGTGGAGAATTACTTTAGAGTAAATCAGATAAGAGAAGACGGCCTGAAGGCAGCAACTCTTCTGTGTGCCTGTGAACAAGAAGCTTTTGACATTGCAGAAAACCTGGTGGCCCCTGCACCTCTCGAGTCAGTAACATATGCTGATCTGAAAAAGATGCTGAAGGAACATTTCCAGCCGAAGTTATCCGTCATTGCTTGGAGGCACGCATTCGAGCAGAGAGACCAGAGGCCGGGTGAATCTGCTGCAGACTTTATTGCTGCCTTAAGGCAAGCGGCCAGGCCTTGTGAGTTCAAGGATCTGGAAGAGAGGCTGCGAGATCGCTTCGTTTGCGGCTTGAGGAGCAGAGACTTACAACAGAAGATCTTTGCAAAAGAAGATGTTTCCTTCCAAGATGCCTTACGAGAGGTGGCAGCTGAGGAAGCAGCTGGCGGGGCTGTGAAGGCATTGCGGCTCGCCAGGAACCCTCCAGACACAGCAACCGTCCATCAAGAGGACGCTCGAAAAGGATCAGAAGTGGATCCTGAAGATGAGGTGGACAGACTTCACCAGCCAGCTGAGAGGAGGCAGAAGGGACGTCCGGACAAGGCCCCAGCACCTCTTCAATGCTTCGGGTGCGGAGGACGCCACAAGCGAGCTGATTGCAGGTTCCGCTCAGCCATTTGCCGGGCATGTGGAAGGCAATGCCACATTGCATCCGTCTGTTTGGGTCGCCAGAAGGTCCAACCTCGGGAAGAATTGCTTCAGAAAGGTACCAGGGTCCCCAGCCAACACAGGGTGGGTTTCTGCGCATCGCGCAGAAGCATTCTAAAAACAGGGACACACAAGCCCCTTAAGAAGAAACTTTCCATTAATGTAAGGTTGCAAGGGGTTCCCTTACTAATGGAGTTGGACACTGGGTCCGCTCCATCCATTATTTCAATTAGCACATTCAAAAGGATTTGTAGTAGTAGCGGCCTTCGAGCTAAACTCAGGCCATCGAATCTAATACTTATTGTTGTGTTCTTTGTATTCCCCCCCCTTAATCCCCTATGCATATCCTGATCACCCATTAAGGGTGATTGCCCTTCACCATTGATCGCCCATTAAGGGTGATTGCCCTTCACCATTGATCGCCCCATTAAGGGTGATTGCCCTTCTCCATCTGCATACAGTTTCATGCCCGTTGCTGGTTGGCTAACTAGCAACAGGGTC
>NW_015387567.1:61722-98893 GCF_001527695.2 Protobothrops mucrosquamatus
TGCCCGTTGCTGGTTGGCTAACTAGCAACAGGGTCTTGCCAGCCAATGGAATTGTGTGATTACAAGCCAGGGGAATCCCATAAAAGAGGGCTCCCCTGGCCCAGAGAGCCAGTCCGGATTTACTTTATGCCTTGCCAATAAACCAAGAGCTGACTGTCACTCGACTCGTGTCTTACTGCCTGCGCGATCTAACACTTATAGATTTTCAGAATTCTGTGGTGTGTGTTAAGGGGGAGGCCACCCTTAATGTGCAGCATAAGGATTTTGAAGGTCTCCTAGATGTGGTGGTAGTTGGGGGTGATCGTACAAGTCTTATTGGACTTGATTGGTTCGAGGCTCTGGGAATCCAGGTAACTGGGCTGCACCATTTGCAAACGGCAAGCCTTGCAGAGGTCTGCAAGGAGTTTGCAGATGTGTTTAGTTCAGAGCTAGGATCCTACAAGGGGCCTCCCATCGTGCTACGGTTGGACCCCACTGTCACGCCCATCAGGGTTAAGCCTAGAATGGTACCTTTTGCCCTCAAAGGTAAAATAGATGCTGAGCTGGACAAATTGCTCCAGCAGGGCATCTTAGAACCTGTGGATTCTAGTCCATGGGAAACCCCCATAGTAACGCCTCTAAAGGCTAATGGGGAAATACGTATAGGCGCTGATTACAAATGTACACTGAACAAGGCATTGCAACAGCATGCTTATCCAGTTCCTGTTGTAAGCCACATTCTAGCCTCCCTCAAGGGGGGGGCACATCTTTGCGAAACTTGACCTGCACAGGCCTATCAACAGCTACCTGTTGATGAGGCAGCTGCAGAGGCCCAGACTATTGTAACTCACAGGGGGGCTTTCAAGGTCAAGAGATTGCAATTTGGGGTAAATGTAGCCCCTGGCATATTCCAAAGTGTAATGGAGAGCACACTTCGAGGTATTCCTGGGGTCTGCCCCTATTTTGATGATGTCCTCATTGCTGGGGAGTCATCTCAAAATCTAGCAGAGAGATTAAGGGCTGTCTTGCTTCATTTTTGCAAAGCAGGCCTTAAGTTAAAGCAGGTTAAATGTAAGATAGGAGTCACTTCAACTGACTTCTTGGGTTTCAGGATTGATGCCCAAGGCATTCACCCTGCAGAAGACAAATTGCAAGCTATTCAGCAGGCCCCAAGTCCAAAGTCCAAGAGTGAGTTACAAGCATTCTTGGGACTTTTGAATTTTTACCATGCATTTTTCCCACATAAGGCTGCTGTGGCAGAGCCGTTACATAGGCTCTTAGACAAGCAGGCTCCATGGCAGTGGACTAAAGTCCATGACAGAAGTTTCAATGAGGTTAAGGCCTTGCTCACTTCCAATGCTGTTTTAGCACATTTCAATGAGCAACTGCCTGTTTGCATCGCATGTGATGCATCTCCTTATGGAGTGGGAGCAGTAGTCATCTGAAGGCTGATGGGACACAGGTCCCTGTGGCCTATTATTCAAGGACTCTGTCATCTGCAGAGCGGAATTACGCTCAGATTGATAGAGAGGCCTTGGTAATAGTGGCAGGCATTAATAAATTCCATGATTTCTTATATGGCCGCCACTTCACAGTTTATACAGATCACAAGCCTCTGCTGGGGTTGTTTACAACCAACAAACAGACACCTCATATCATTTCTCCTCGTATGCTGAGATGGTCCATTTTCCTTTTTTTTATAACATTTTTTATTAATTTTTTCAAATAAACATATGAACAAATAATACAAATATGGTGCATTTCATTAGAAAAACAAACACATAAAAAACCTACTCAATAGGTATTCAGAAATAATCGGAAGTCCCCCCCCCTGCATCCACACTCTCTCCACCTTCCTACCTACTTCCCTCTCCTTCCTCCCCCTCTTAACCACTACCTCTCCTCTTTCCTCCTTCCCAACTATCCTACACATCCCGTCACCTTCTTCTCCACCACCTCGGATGCAGTTTAGGGGTACTAGCCGATCATCTCCTCTTCTTAAAAACAAACATTTACATTACTTTTATAAATACACCAATTTTTTTTTATAATTCTACCCCTTCATCTCCTTCCCCCCTCCCCCCCGGACTTCCAAGAACTGAGTACAGGGATAAATACATAACATCCCAAGTCTAAATTAAGCTATCCATTCATAATACAAACAAAATTAACATACTTTAACTCTAACATACAATAATAAACTGCGATGAGGACATCATCGAAATATGGGCAAATTCCCGGAATGTTACGGAGCGTTTGCTCCATCATGCTTTGGAAAATACCAGGAGCTATGTTAACTCCAAACTGCAGTCTTCTGACTTTGAAAGCTCCCTGGTGCATTATGATCGTTTGGGCCTCTGCCGTTGCATCATCAACCAGTAGCTATTGATAGGCCTGGGCCAAATCTAGTTTGGCGAAAACTCGGCCTCCTTTAAGTGAGGCCTAAATGTGGCTCACCACAGGCACCGGATAAGAGTGCTGCTGTAACGCTTTGTTTAGCGTGCATTTATAGTCAGCACAAATGCGGACTTCCTCGTTTGCCTTGAGTGGCGTGACTATGGGTGTTTCCCATGGACTGCTATCCACAGGTTCCAAAATGCCTTGCTGTAGCAGTTTATCCAGCTCAGCATTAATCTTTTGCTTAAGTGCAAAGGCACCCAACGAGGCTTAATCCTAATCGGTGCAATGGAGGGTGTCATGCCTCCGTCCGAGCCTGACTCTGAGGACGACATGGAGTTCCATGTTGAGGCCCAGGAGAGGGTGTCTGTGGCTTCGGAGGACTGTGGGGAGGAACAGGCTGAAGCAGGCCAGGGCCCTTCAAGTTTGGAACAGGGAAGGCAGAGCTCAAGTGAGGAGATCCCAGAGCAAGGAGAGCAGAGAGGAGGAGGGAACAACAGAGGCAGGCTCACTTCTCAGGAGGAGAGCGTCACGCCTCACTTCACAAGGCACACCTGGGGAATAGGTATTTAAGGAGACGCTGTGGGGTGGGGCATTTGCCGGGAACAAGCATGAACTCTTGTGATGTGAGCTCTTGAACCTGGACTCTTTGTATTTTGGATCAAGTTTGTTTCCTGCTAAGTTTTCCTTGCTGTCTTCAGTTTTGCAGTTTGCATATTACAGACAAGCTGGGCATTGAAAAGATCATACTTTGTTTGTTATCTGTTTTACTTTAAAGAACTGTTTACTCCGTTGACTGTTTTATTGAACTTGTGCCAGCATATGTGGGGGCTGTTGGGTGAACGTTGGCAGTGCTTACAAAGACAATTATTCTGACCAGCTAATTGCTTTGCCTCCGTTCGGGGCCCTGGGTCATCACAGAGGAGTCTAACCATAAGGCAATTGGAGGCCCCTTGTACGACCCTAGTTCTGGGCGGAACACATCAGCAAACTCCTTGCAAAGTTCCATAAGACCTGCCATTTGGAAACTGTGTAACCCAGTCACCTGAATTCCAAGTGCCTCGAATCAATCAAGTCCGATTAGACTCGTGCTGTCACTCTCAATCATGACAACATCCAAAAAACCTTCAAAGTTCCTATGCTGTACTCTGACTTTCACACTTACTCGGGAATTCTGAAAGTCCATTAAAATAAGATTCGACGGCCTGAGTTTAACTCTCTTGCCACTTCTACAGCAGATCTGCTTGAGGGTGTTCTGGGAAATTATTGACAGAGCTGAACCCGTGTCCAGCTCCATTGTTAAGGGGACCCCCTGCAATTTGACATCAATACGCAGCTTCTTCTTCAATGGCCGCGGGGCACCTGTTCTCAATACGCTCCTTTGGGAAGCGCAAAAACCCACCCTATTCTGGCTGGGGACCCTGATACCTTTCCGAGGCAATTCTTCTGATGGTTGGTCTTTCTCGCGACCCAAACAGATGGCGGCTATGTGGCCTTGCCGGCCACACGCCCGGCAAGTAGCAGAGCGAAAACGGCAGTCGGTACGCTTGTGGCGGCCTCCACATTCGAAACACTGAGGGAATGGAACTGCCTTGTCAGATCCTTTGTCAGCTTGCTCTTGGGGCCTTCTTTCCAATGGCTGCTGCAGACGATCGACCTCATTTTCGGATTCTAGTTCGGATACCTCTCTAGCAACCTCTTGATGGACTGAGCCGCAAGGCCTTAACAGCTCCTCCCACTGTTTCTTCAGCCATGATCTCCCTTAGCACGTCTTGGAAGGAAACGGCTTCTTTTGCTAAAATCTTTTGCTGCAGTTCTCGGCTCCTCAAACCACAAACTAGCCGATCTCGTAGCCATTCTTCCAAGTCTTTGAACTCACAGGGCTTTGCAGCTTGACACAGAGCAGCAATAAAGTCCGCAGCAGACTCTCCGGGATGTTGGTCCCACTGTTCAAATGCATGATGCCATGCAATCACCAATAGCTTCAGTTCAAAATGTTCCTTTAACATTTTCTTCAGCTCTGCGTAAGCGATAGATTCCAAAGGTGCTGGAGCAACCAAGTTTTCAGCGATGTCAAAAGTCTCTTGCCCACAGACACAAAGTAACATTGCAGTTTTGAGCCCATCCTCCCAAACTTGGTTTACTCTAAAGTAGTTCTCCACTCTGGCAACGTAGGAGCTCCAACGTTCAGGGTGCGTTGTGTCAAATTCAGACAGACGCCCAATCTTAGCCATAGTTTCTTCTTGGTGGCCTCATCCAATGCCTCATGCTGCTTAGGCTTGCGAAGGGGTTCCAGGACGAATCTTGACGAGCTCTCCTCCAGCGTCTTCGTACTGGCAGGCAGAGTCGCACAAGTTGGAATGCCAAACTTCCAAGCACTTCGGGCCTTCCGTGGTAAGTCAGCCTCGTATTCTTTTTTTTTCTTGCAGCACGATCCCACCTTTGTCGCCAATGTTCTGTTCTGTGCATTGATAAGGCATTGAAACGAGGCAGGAGTAACAACAGATGCTTCTTTATTTAAGCTTCAACAGAACAACACAAAATGGCGCTGATCCCTTTTATACCTTTTGCAGGGAACAGCGTCAGCCAATAAATGCAATGTATTTTCCCGCTCTGTGCATGCTCAATAGGTTGGAGACAGCCTGTCTGGCCCAGGCAGGCCACATGGTCTGCCCGGGTCTCACTGCAGCTTCCTCCACCTGCTCTGTCAATCACAGGCGCAGGACATAACAATCCAAGTATTATTATTTTTTGCAAACTTGAGATGAGCATGTATTTTTAACATTTAGCACAGACTTTTGGTTAGCTACCCCCCCCCAATTTTCATTTTTATGAAATGTTTTTCTGATTGTAGGCTATAGGCTGATTAGTCAAGGTAGGAAAGTCCTGGATATTGTTGTGGGATTCTTTGTGACCTGCAGGATGATTTTATGCTATGTTCTTGGAAGTGTCTTTGAAAGCATAGTTACTCTCATTCTATTTTGTCTTGTCCTATTTTTGTTGTCCCATACCAACTTCATTTCAACTTTATGTCTCTTACTGTGGAGCTTTAGAAGTGGTTTTGATAAATAACAATGACTTTTTACAGTAGACATTGTTTTGAGGACATGATGACCCTATAGAATGTGTATGGTGAGAATTTCACCAAGCTGAGCAGAACCAAAGTTTTGTAAGATTTATAGAGGGAAAATCACCCCTGATTTTAATGAAGTACTTACACAACCAACTTTGATTATCCTTTAACTGAATTGATTGATGTGCTCTCTGAGCTTGGTTGTGTTCTTGTAGACATTTCATTACCCCAAACTATGTAACATCATCAATGCTAGTAGGGAGTGGGGCTTGCTCTTATTTTATATTCTAGTGGCTTGCCCTGTCAGTATTGGTGGGAGTGGTCTTGGTGGTTCCTTGATTGGGCTGTTTACTGTTAGCTTGTTTGGCAGTTCAGTGATTAGGGTATTGTTTGCTTCTTGATTATTAGTCTAATGTTAATCTTGATGATCTTGAATTAATTGAATCAGTAGGGAATTAGTTTTTTACACTGCCATATTTTATAATATAAAAGGATGCGGAGATTGTAGCTGCAGACTGAGAATCATGGAGTATGCTTCTGGTCCCTAGTGCTTACCACAGGACATGATGACATTGTATAATAGATTACCTTGTTTATGAAATAAATAAAATGTACATATATTCTTCACTACTGCACTTTATGAATGTTGCATATGTGATAGCAGACCTAGGATGCAACTGCTAGCATAAAAATGGAAAATTCACCACCAATTGGAGTACATGGCTTTTCAAAAAGCCTTATTGTTTCCCAAGCTGGATATTAAGTGAAAGAGTGGGAGAAGAATAAGTGTAAGATCCTGTCTTGGCTAGTACTCCCAAGAAAGCAGAACTCTTTAAACAGGCATTGTTTCTTTAAAAAAAAAAAAAAATTATTAATTTTTTCAAATAAACATATGAACAAACAATACAAATATGGTGCATTTCATTAGAAAAACAAACACATAAAAAGCCTACTCATTAAGTATTCAGAAATAATCGCGGTTCCCCCCCCTGCATCCACACTCCCTCCACCTTCCTACCTACTTCCCTCTTCCTTCCTCCCCCTCTTGACCACTACCTCTCCTCTTTCCTCCTTGCCAACTATCCTACACATCCCATCACCTTCTTTTCCACCACCTCGGATGCAGTTTAGGGGTACTAGCCGATCATCTCCTCTTCTTAAAGACAAACATTTACGTTACATTTATAAATACACCGTATTTTTTTTATAATTCTACCCCTTCATCCCCTTCCCCCCTCCCCCCCGGACTTCCCAGAACTGAGTACAGGGATAAATACATAACATCCCAAGTCTAAATTAAGCTATCCATTCATAATACAAACAAAATTAACATACTTTAACTCTAACATACAATAATAAACTTAAATATAATATATATATAAATTATATTAAATATATAAAAAATATTAGAAAAAAAATTATTCAAAAGCCATATGATAATTAATCACTTCATACTTTCTCTTCATATAATCTATCCATCTTCTCCACACCAAAATAATTTTTTCTTGAGATTGATCCTTCAAGTATGGGGAAATTTTTGCCATTTCTGCAAAATATGACACCTTCAATCTCCAATCATCCATAGTCGGTAATACCTTTTTCTTCCAGTTTTGAGCAATCAATAATCTTGCTGCTGTTATACAATACAACATCAGATTCATTTCTTTAGGATCCAAATTTTCCATAATACCCAATAAAAATAATTGCGGTGTAAATTTTATCTTTTTCTTAAAAATCTGTTGGATATTCCACCAGATCTTAATCCAAAAAGCCTTTACATCCCTACATGTCCACTAAATATGATAATAAGTTGCATCTAAATTACCACATCTCCAACATTTTGGCTGCAAATTTGGATACATGCAAGACAATTTTTGGGGATCTAGATGCTATCTATAAAACATTTTATAAAAATTTTCCCTTAAATTCTGTGCTTGGGTGAACTTGACATTTCTTACCCAAATTACCTCCCATGTATCTAACATAATTGGTTCTTGAATATTTTGTGCCCATTTAATCATACAATCTTTAACTAATTCTGTTTCCGAATCAAATTCTATCAAAACACTATAAATTCTCTTAATATGAGCTCTACTTTGATCTTTAATCTGCTTTATCAAGTTCACATCTTCCAAAGTTAAACCAAGCTTTTGGTCTATATGCCACCTCTCCACCAACTGACCATATAAAAACCAGGACTGGAGAATATTATCTTGTTTCAAATCATTCAATAATTTAAATTGCCAGTCCTATCCTCTTGCAATAAGCAAATCCTTATAAACAATCCCTTTCAGTTTAACTCCCCTTGTAATTCCTTGTATTGCATGTTCCGGAATAGTCCAAATTGGAATTTTAACATTTAATTTATAATAATACTTTTTCCAAACTCTCAAAAGTGCACTTCTTATAATATGAGACTTAAAAACTTGATCAACCTTCTTATCAAAAAATAAATAAGCATGCCATCCATAAAATAAATCCCAACCTTCCAGAATCAATATGTCTCTATTAGTTAAATTAATCCAATCACCAATCCAAGTTAGAACCACCGCATCATAATATAATTTTAAATTTGGGGCTTTAAGTCCCCCTCTTTCCTGTGCATCTTGCATAATTTTAAATTTAACCCTCGGCTTTTTCCCCTGCCAGATAAATCTATTAATACCTCTTTGCCATTCATCCAAATTTAAGTCCTTTNTTTAACCACTGAAATTCTCCCTAACAAAGATAATTGTAACTTTTTCCACTCCTCTAAATCCTTTTGAATTTTTATCCATAACTTATCATAATTATTTTTATACAGTTTGACATTAGAGGCTGTAATATAAACACCCAAATATTTCACCTTTTTCACTATTTCAAAACCAGTTGAGTTACTTAAAGTCTCTTTATCTTTCATTGACATATTTTTAGCTAATATTTTAGTCTTATTATTATTTACTTTAAATCCAGAAACTTTCCCATACTGAGTCAAAATCTGTGTCAGATTTCTTGCTGAATCAATCGGTTGGGATAGAGTGAAAACCACATCATCAGCAAACGCTCTAAGCTTATAGTCATTCTTGCCCAAAGTTATTCCTTTTATAACCGATGATTCTCGAACCTTGATTAATAAAATCTCCAAAGTCAAAACAAATAATAGAGGTGATAGTGGACATCCTTGTCTCGTACCTTTCTCAATTTTAAATGAGTCTGTCAATCCTCCCATTGAAAGAGTGGGAGAAGAATAAGTGTAAGGTCCTGTCTTGGCTAGTACTCCCAAGAAAGCAGAACTCTTTAAACAGGCATTGTTTCAAACAGGAACTTTTACTGAGAATCAGTGAAAACAGAAAGGCAAAGCAAGATCTGAGGAATTCCCGCATAAATCGTTAAAGTTTCCCTTCACAAACCTCTTCCCCCCCGTGTTCAACTGTCTAGTGCTCTTCCAGCCAATCCACAGGTGTGTTGTTATGGGAACCAGAACAATAAGGGACGGTTCCCAGGCGCTGTGTCTTCCTTTTACAAGGCAGATGGCTCCTGGCACATTCCTCCCCCTGTTCACACCGAAAGCGATACATCAAAAAGTAGAGAGAACAAAGTAAAGGAAATACATCCGTGAGGCCCCCTCCCAACAGAGTGAAGCCTCCCCCCTCCCGCCAGAATGGCAGAGCCCTGAAAATATGATTATGAAGAGGTCCTGACATGCTGCCCCCCTTTAAAAGAATGAGAAGTCCATCTGGAGAAAAGATAAAACAAAAAATAGGGAGAAGAAGAGAGAGCATACATGTTAGTCAGGCTTGCCTGGGTAATGATCATGAAAACATTTGAGCAATTTGGGGGCCCATTCATTTTGGGAGGTTGGGAGATCTTTCCAGGCCACCTGGTACTGCATGGCTTCATGATGTTTACATGAATCTAAGATCTTCTTAATTTCAAAGTGTTGCTCACCCTCTATCATGATGAGCAGTGGTGCAGGGGGAGCTATTGGCCTTAAAGGGAAGTTTTAATAGGCTGCAATGGAACACAGGGTGGATTTGCCTTAGGGAGAGCCAGTTCTACTATAACTGGGTTTAATAATAATAATAATAATAATAAATTTAATTTATATGCCGCCCTTCTCCCAACGGGACTCAGGGCGGCGCACAACATATTTAAAACAAAACATAAATACATTCCCCCCCCGATAAAACCGAATTAAATCAAATTTTAAAGTTGTGTCTCTGTGTTTAACAATTTTCTATTTGGGGTTTATTTTAGGAGGGATCCAGAGGTCCGCTTGCTGGAAGAGCCATGTCTTGAGGGCGCGACGGAAAGCAAGAAGATCCGGAATCATCCGGATCTCGGGGGGTAGTTCGTTCCAGAGGGTAGGGGCACCCACAGAGAAGGCCCTCCCCCTGGGGGTCGCCAGCCGACATTGCTTGGCTGACGGCACCCTGAGGAGGCCCACTCTGTGGGAGCGTACCGGTCTGAGGGAGGGGATCTGCGGCCTTACATATTTTGGTCCTAGTTTCTTTGATGGTTGCAAGGACTGCAGGAATCTAGTGATAGGTTTACTTGATCCCCTACTGTGAATGGTTTAGGTTTCTTTGGGAAGTTCAAGCTCCCCACCTGATATGCAGGTTCTGAGGTTTTGCTGGTTAAAGAAATATAGGAAACCAGAAAGTGCCTTTAAGTTTTACGTTTTTATTCAGCTGAATAGAGACGGACCCCTCTAAATGAGGGGAGCAACAAATGACAAGAAATCCTTGTATTTATTCTTTCTAATTACATAAGCAACCCATCCAGCAAAGCTGACACACATAAGATAAAGATTGCACCCAGTAAGGCTAGCACACTGTAGATAAGAAGGGAGAAAGCAGAAGTAGCTAAACATGTTCCTATTTGAGTATTCCCTAAAGATATTGTATGTTCTTGGGTGGGTTAGGACATTGGGTGTTGTCCTTGCTGTCCTTTCCTGACCCTGCATCCAGGACTCTGCAAGTGACCAAAGAGAGAGGGCCATCTGTATGTATTCACAATTAATACTGTCCCCTAATTCCTGGTCATCACACCAATCTATCCTTGGGTTCCATTTTTTCAACCACGTCAATCCTAGGACAAGGGGCCATTCCATTCCAGGTCCCACTATGAAGGTTAGTCTCTTGGAGTGGCTTCCTAAGGTTAAGCCCAGGGGTTTGGTGGTGAAGCTGGCCGGGAAGCCTTCTGTGACAGATCCATTGAGTTGATAAAATGCAATGGGGTTTTTAGCCTCCTTAATTGGACCCCCAGTATCCTTACCAAGGTTGGGCTGATCAGGCACCTGGTGCAGCCCGAGTCTATTAGGGCATTTAGGGCTACCCTTTCTTCCTTGCCCAAGATGAACAGTCTTGTGGGCAATGTGATTGGTGCGATCGGCCCACTTACCAAGGGGTCATCATCATAGTCGCTCTCAGGTGTCCCCAGCTCATCCTCCTGTGGGGTTGGAGTTTTCCCTCCTGATTTTGGGGTTGGGTAGAACACCACAACCTCCATGCTTTTCAGAGCTGAGTCTTTTGGGCATTGAGCAGGTTTCATTGGGTTCCCTCCAGACAACCAGTCTTCCTTCTTGACAGGGGTTTTTGTGCGGCACTCCAGAGTGCGATGGCCCTCTTTGCCACATTTGAAGCAGGCTGTTGAGTGCAGTTGAGCTACCATGGATTTGGCTACCTCTCCTTTCTTTTCTGGGGGAGACCTCTTCCAAGTTTTTCCTGACCGGTATGGGTTGTGGTTCTGTTCAATCTCTGCTTGTTTGTCCAGGATGCACCAGTTGTATAGGCGGACCAGGGTTCTGTAGGCAATGCAGGCATTGTACAGGTCGTCATTGAGTCCGTCCTGGAAATCAGGATGTCCTCAGGCCAGTTGAGGCAGCACGGCAGGTCCCGGAACTCCTCTGTTTATTCGGCTATGGGGTGGTGCCCTTGCCTGTTTTTATGCGGTCTCACGCCTTTTGATTGGCCAGATGGTCTTCAAAGTGCTGCCTCAAGGCCAGCATGAAGCGATTGAACTTTCTTAGCTCTGGGGCATCGGAGTTGTGCAGGGTAACCATCCAACAGGCTGCGGCGCCTTCCAGAGCTAGGGTGACGATCCTGACTCTAGTGTCCTCACTGGGGAGGGTCCTCCTGTACACTTGCATGTAGGTGAAAATGTGAGCAAGGAAGAATCCCAATTGCTCGGAATCCCTGTCAAATTTCACCCTGAGGGGGACCAGCTTCAGTTCAGGTTCAGATGGCAGGGTTCTTCCCCTGGCTGCTTGGGGAGTGTTTACTCCTAGAGGTCCAGCGCATTGAGGGGCAGCTGTGTCTCGGTAGAACCAGCCACTCCCGTTGCAGTTTTGGCTGACTAGCTCTTGCCTCCCATAGCTTCTTTGAGCTGCTCCTCACCTCTCCCCCTGCATCGCTCAGACTTTAAGGTCCTGAAACGCTTCCATCATGAAGTGCATTGCCCGCTTCAGGATCTGGTCAGCAGGGTTCTCTTCCCCTCGGTCTCTTCGTTGTCATAGAGCAGTTCCATCTCATGTTTCCAGCCCTGGCTCTTCTTGACCTCTCAGCAGCATTCAGTACTATTGATCATGGTATCCTTCTGGGCTGGCTCCAGGAATTGGGAGTGGGAAGCACTGTATAGTACCAGTTCTCCTTTTTCTAGGGCCGGTTCCAATTGGTATTAGATCCAGCCCACATCCCCTACTTTGTGGGGTGCCTCAAGGTTCTGTAGTGTCATGCCTCTGTCCGAGCCTGACTCTGAGGACGACATGGAGTTCTATGTTGAGGCCCAGTCTGTGGCTTCGGAGGACTGTGGGGAGGAGCAGGCTGAAGCAGGCCAGGGGCCTTCAAGTTTGGAACAGGGAAGGCAGAGCTCGGGCAAGGAGCAAGGCCCCTCCCCACCAGATCCCAGAGCAAGGAGAGCAGAGAGGAGGAGGGAACAATGGAGGCAGGCTCACTTGCTCAGGAGGAGAGCGTCACGCCCCACTCCACAAGGCACACCTGGGGAGTAGGATTTAAGGAGATGCTGTGGGGTGGGGCATTTGCCGGGAACAAGCGTGAACTCTTGTGATGTGAGCTCTTGTACCTGGACTCTTTGTATTTTGGATCAAGTTTATTTCCTGATGAGTTCTCCTTGCTGTCCTCAGTTTTGAAGTTTGCAGGTTACAGGCAAGCTGGGCGTTGAAAAGATCATACTTTGTTTGTTATCTGTTTTACTTTAAGGAACTGTTTAACTTCATTGACTGTTTTATTGAACTTGTGCCAGCATATGTGGGGGCTGTTGGGTGAACGTTGGCAGTGCTTACAAAGACAATTGTTCTGACCAGCTAATTGCTTTGCCTCCATTCGGGGCCCTGGGTTATCACAGGTACTCCAGTGTCTGAGGATTGTTGGGGACTGGATGGGGAGAAATGGGTTCCAACTCAACCCTAGCAAGATGGAGTGGCTGGTATTCAAATCCCCTGGGGACAAGATTCTTCCACCTCTGGTTCTGGGTGGGGTTACACTGCCCAAGACAAACCCAGTGTATAATCTGGACTCATTGCTCCTGCTTGATGAGCAGGTATCAGCTGTTGCTAAGAGGGCCTTTGAACACCTTTGGGTGGTGCACCAGTTGAGCCTATACCTGGACAGAACACTTACAGTAACTTGTGGCTTTGTAACCTCTAGGTTAGAGTACTGTAACATGCTTTACGTAGGTCTGCCCCTGAAGACCATTCAAAATTTCAACTGGTGCAGAACATGGCTGCATGGGTAGTAAATGAAGTCATAACATCACTTTTGCATGAGCTACATTGGTTACAGGTGTTTTCCTGGATGCAATTCAAGGTGCTGGTGGTTACTTTTAAAGCTCCTGGAACTGGGGTACCTGAGTGATCACTTTTTCCAAGAATCTCTACCCATTCAACTAGATCAAGCAGAAAGGGCATACTGCAGATCTCATTAGTCAGGGGATCAGAAGACAAACATTTTTGGCAGTGGCCCCTGATCTGTGGAATATCCTCCCTGGCTATGTTTCTGGGCCTGGGTGCTAGATGTGTTTAGGGCCCTGTTTCCTGGCTCTGGTGACAACTGGCCAAGTATTTTGCTCCTATGTATATTTAATATGGATGGTTTTAGTATTTTTAGTGTTTTTACTTTTTAAAATGTTTTTAGTATTTTTAAATATATATTTTTTTAATTATAAGCTGCCCAGGCAACTATAGAAATTGAATATATAAATAAATTTCTTCTTGAAAAATTCTTTGTAATTTATAACATTAATTTGAAACCATATAATAAGTTCCTTTGAGGCAAAGAAAGAGGAATTTGTAGCAGACCAATGCCAACTTATGGTTGATGTCAGCTCTTCAAGGTAGGTCAACACTGTGTATGAGCTACTAGAATGCTATTTTACTGTGATGGATTATCTACATATTACTAAAACTTTCATCATGACCTTTAACCAGGTGAAACAGTGCATCATAAGATTTTGAACCAAAGTACTTCAAATGGACTAATTTACAGAATGTGTCAAAAAGCTGGGACCCATGACTTTTGAGGGAATAACCTTTGGGAAAGTTGTGACAACACCTGGGCTGCTGCTGAGGTCATGTGATCTTCATTTTCAATATTCTCCGAGTTTCACAGCCAATTTGATGACCATAGAATATAGAATAATAGGGTTGGAAGGGACCTTGGAGGTATTCTAGTTCAACTTGCTGCTTCAGTAGGAGACCCTATATCATTCCAGACAAATGGTTGTCCAATTTTTCTTGAAAACCTCTAGCAACAGAGCACCCACAACCTCTGGAGGTAAGCCATGCCACTATTCCCACAGTCAAGAGATTTCACCTTAATTCTCTCTAATAATCTTCTACCTGTTACTTCTTGTCCTGCCCTCAGATGCTTTGCAGAGTAAGTCAACCCTCTCTTCTTTATGACAGCCCCACAAGTATTATAAGACTGCTATCATGTTACCCATAATCATTCTCTTCAACAGCCTAGATCACGGGTCGGCAACCCGCAGCTCTGGAGCCACATGCAGCTCTTTGAGCCATCTCCTGCGGCTCCAGAGCTTCCTCCACCATTTGCAGAGAGAGAGAGAGAGAGAGAGAGAGAGAGAGAGAGAGAGAGAGAGAGAGAGAGAGAGAGAGACAGAGAGGCACTTGCGCTTCCGTTCTCTCTCTCTCTCTCATGTGAACTTCCCCCTCGCAGAGCTCCTGATTGGCCCTGTGCCTGGGTGCCCCGCCCCCTGGGAGAAGGGTGGCCAGAAAGTCTCTTTCCCGGGCTGGCCCCGTCCGAGGTGCACGTGGCCGGGGAGCCATGCGGGGAAGCTCCGGGATCCCTGCTGGGAGCGGCCCACCGGAGCCTCCGATGAGCGGGCCAGCCCTCCCGCAAGCTGCGGCCCCGGTTGGCCAAGCAGCAGAAAAGCCGGAGATGGAGGGTGAGTGGTGGGGGAGGGAGGGGGCTTTGAGTCTGCAGAGCGCCGCCGTGAAGCAACCGCGGGGCAGGTGGCACGCCCCCCCTCTGGCTTACCTGTATCAGGCAAAGCGGCAGCCAAGCTGGCCACGTGTCTCTCCAGGCCAGGCAGCAGTCCTGGCTGGGGCAGTGGCATCGCTTCCCCGGCCATCCCCGGGCCAGTCCCTGGGCAACCGAGCCGGCCACGCATCTCCCCGGGCCGGGCAGCAATCCTGGCTGGGCTGGCGGCCCCCAGCGGCATCGCTTACTGGGCCGTCCCCGGGCAGCCGAGCCAACCATGCGTTTCCACGGGCCGGGTGGCAGTCCCGCCAGGGGTGGCGGCCGGCAGGGCATCGCTTCCTGGGCCGCCCTCAGGCCGCTCCCTGGGCAGCCGAGCTGGCCACGTGTCTCCCCGGGCTGCGTGGCAGTCCCGGCAGGGGCGGCGGCTGGCCAGGCATTGCTTCCTGGGCTGTCCCCGGGCCGCTGAGCCGGCCACACGTCTCCCTGGGCTGCGTGGCAGTCCCGGCGGTTAGCCAAGCATTGCTTCCTGGGCTGTCCCTGGGCCGCTGAGCCGGCCACGCGTCTTCCTGGGCTGGGCGGTAGTCCCGGCTGGGGTAGCGGCCAGCAGGGGCATTGCTTCCTGGGCCATCCCCGGGCCGCTCCCTGGGCAGCCGAGCCGGCCACGCGTCTTCCCCAGGCCAGGGGGCAGTCCCGGCGGCCGGCGGGGGCATCGCTTCCTGTGCCGTCCCCGGGCCGCTTGCCCGCATTCTTTCTGCCTCCTTTAAAAAAGTTTTTAGTATTTTTAATTGTAATACATTTTTGAACTGTAAGCCGCCCAGAGTCACTCAAAGAGGCAACCAGAGATATTGAGGGGAGAGGAAAGAGAGAGTGAGAGGAGAGAGAGAGAGAGAGAGAGGAAAAAGAGAGAGGGGGAGAGGAAAGAGAGAAAGAGAGAGGGGGAGAGGAAAGAGAGAGAGAGGAAAGAGAAAGGAAAGAGAGAGAGAGAGGGGGAGAGGAAAGAGAAAGAGAGAGGAAAGAGGGAGAGGAGAAAGAGAGGAAAGAGAAAGAGGGGGAGAGGAAAGAGGGAGAGGGAGAGGAAAGAGAAAGAGAGAGGAAAGAGAAAGAGAGAGAGAAAGAGAGAGGGAGAGGGAGAGGAAAGAGAAAAAGAGAGAGGAAAGAAAAAGAGAGAGAGGAAAGAGAAAGAGAGTAAAAGGTAAAAAAGTCTATATGCAGTGTTATCTTCATTTTAGATATCAAAAGGGTTTTGCGGCTCACAGTATTTTGTTTTCAGTGGGAAACGGGTCCAAGTGGCTCTTTGAGTGTTTTGGGTTGCCTACACCTGATCTAGTGGGGCAGGGGTTGTCTAGTAATAATCAAATCTTGCAAGACTAACAAAACTGCTCTCTCCCTCTCTCTTACATCAAAAAGACTCAAGATTGGATAATTCTTCTAGTCACTTCCACCTGTCTTTCCAGGTTAAGCTAATCTTAATGATTGCTGCACACCTTCTTCAAGACTACTACCACATTGCCCGGCAACTTCCCCAGAGTATGCAATTTGTGTGTTTCTTACAAGTTTTTTTTATCATTTTGTGAACAGTGCTACTTTATTCTCTTCATTTTTGAATATTCTCATTTTATTATTTAGTTAATCATGGACTTTTATATTTTGTGTTTTCTTTTTAAATAGAATTTGCTTTTGTTGTTCTGTGATGATATTAGTGTTATTTCCCACTGAGAGGAGAAATGACTCAATCCTGTATTGTAGTGACATGCTTTAGAGCGCAGGTGTTAAACTTGATTGCATCATGCGACATATCGTGATGTATTGTGACATTTTTTGCCTTTCAGAGCAAGGTGGGCGTGCCTGCATGTGATGTATCTGGCCTGCGGGCCTCCAGTTCGATACCCCTGCTCTAGAGGGCAGCACCAGAGCTTTATGCTATATAGGCAGACATTTGTGCTATTTAAATTATTTCACTGTTTGCATTTTTACCTTTTAATTACTAGGGTGATTGGACACTGGGTGAGACACTTGGTGGAGGATAGATGGCAGTGGTGGGAACTATCAAGCGACTATCTTGAAGCAGGAGGCAAAGCCAGATGTAAAAACTAGAGGACTTTGGGGAAAAAGGCTTGAGACCTTCAGCCTTCCACACTATAGTTGAAGCACAAAGTTGTTGATAAGAAGTTACCAATATTAAGTGTGATATTACAGTCCAGAAAGACTGGGAAAGTGGTCTAAAGGGAGGTTTTCCTAGGAAGTCACAGCTGTTTAAACATTTATCATGAGGGAGTTTACAATTCTTACACTCTTTTTTAGGTATTGATTCTGAATCATAGCTTATTATAAATCACAACAATGCTAAGGTAAATAAAAGCTTTTATTGTGCAATCTGAATAATTAGACAAAACCTGCATATATTCCTTTACTAACTTAGATTATATAACTAAAAAGGTTTAAATCATTATTTTAAAAAGAATGATTTTAATTGCTACTTCTATTGCAGGTGCTCCTTCATTAAAACAGTGAATTTGTCTTAAGTTTCTATGTATCAACATACAAATCCTGCAGGATCAGACTAAAGGTCTATGTCACCCAGTATCTCTTCACATAATGATCAGCCAGAGAAATGTCTCTAGGAAGTTGCAAAGAAGGGTATGAGTGCAATAGCACCACTGTTCCCCTTCTTCCCCACTGAGAGGCACAGCAAACCAATGGAGGCAATATAGTCACAATAATTACTGGGCATATTCTTAAAAAATAAGTACATTATACATTTTCTACAGAAGCACCCAATATCTTTTCAAAATGGGGTTCAATTTCAGGATTAGAAAATGTGCATACTTCAGTAGATGGTCTTCTTAAGAAATTTATCAAGAGTCCTTATTTTATGATGAGTCATTTCTTCAGCGACTACTCAAAGTTACTTATGACCCATTACAATCATTGCAATACCCGTGTAGTCACATGATCAAAAGTTGGGAGCTCAGCTAGCTGGCTGCATATAAATGCAACAGGGATACATCAATTCCCCCATCTGCCTATTTCCCCTGTCCCTTTGGCTGCCCTGATCCCTGCCTTGTAGGGTGGCAAGCAGCCTCTGAGTGCAGTACAGTGCGAAGCCTCAGCTGTCCCAGCAAGTCAAAGCAGCTGGGAAGCCAAACTTTTGTTTACCTAGTTACCTTCTCTTTCTGCACTGATCATTCATCTTTTGTATTCAGCCACCATAGTTGAAGCAGAAATGCCTTATTGCCTTTGCTGTTTTCTTTTCAGACATGCTATCCCACATACTCTAGCTTCTATGGAGAACATTTCCTACACATGGCTCCCTAAGTTTTTTGAAAGCTAAACTGCCTTTGGTAAGCTTCTGAGGCTTGCCAAAGCATTGGGAATGTGGAGTGCTATTTGAAGAATGGCAGGTGTCTATATTCTTGTATTACTTTGAAAGACCTCAGAAGCTTTCTGAAGGCTCAGGGAACCATATGTAGGAAGCATTTGCTACAGAAGCTGAGATATCCCCCGACACTTTCACATTGGGCAAAACCACTCCCGATCTTCCACATTGGGTAGCATTCTTATTTGTGGTATGCTGTTGAGCCAGCCTGGGGAACTTTGTGTAGCGAGTGTTCGCTTTGTTCCAGAAGCTTTTTGCAAGAGTATTTTGACACACCATTGCTCAGGGGCTGCTTTTAGGGTTGGTTTTTTTTTTTTGGTGAAGCCAGAGTGGGCAGGCCTTGTCAGCAACAGAGCAAGAAAATAGAAGGTCAGCTGAGGCAGTACAGCAGTAGAGTGACAGGGGTCTCGAGTGCAGGGTGGTGAGGGCAACTGCAACTGGGATTAGTCTGGGGTGGCTCTGGCTTCCCAGGGCATGGCAAGCAGTCCCAGAGCCATGCAGGCCTGGGGTTACTTGTTGCCCCACAAAGCAGGTGCAGGGCAGCCAAAGGGCAGAGATAGGTGAGTGAGGGGAGTTGAAGAAACTAAGTCCAGAATGGCTCAGATTCCAGTGGATAGTCATTTAACAACCTACTATTTTCAGCTAATGATAGCAATAGGGAGGGCTAGGGTTCTTGTCATTAGTTGGTATGGTCCTATAATGTCTCACTTTATGACCACATTGCTTAGCAATGGAAATTCCAATCCCAATTGTGGTAATAAATCAAGGACTACCTGTAAATTGCAGCCTTGGCTTGCTTATCTTATCTATATATTTTACATATAGACCTTGGAAGTCTTCTGGTCCAACCCCCTGCTCAAGCAGGAGACCCTATACCATTCTGGATAAATGGCTGTCCAATCTCTTCTTAAAAGCCTCCAGTGATGGAGCATCCACAAGTTATGGCGGCAAGACTTTCCAATGATTAATTGTTCTGACAGGAAATGTCTCTTTAGTTCTAGGTTGGGTCTCTCCTTGACACACTTTGTTTATAGGCTAGGAATAAAATAGATTGTTCCAGTCACAATCAACTATGAGCTATGCAGAATTCCCCCTTCATAAGTTGGGATAAAAGCAAAACAATAGACAGTAAACAACCATACAATGTAATGAATATAATAATCAATATAAAGCCCAGGAATAAAACACAATCAGCAAAATAATAACTTCAAATTACTTGAGGAAACAATCATTCAAACCCCTGGGCCTACCTAAATTATAGACATCCTAAATGCCAAAAATAGAATTAAAAGGTCTGAATGTGGTGTTCCATGGAAAGTCATGCTTCTGTGGCTTCTCAAGGTGACATTCCCTGAGCAAGAGGACATGAAGAGAGCATCACCTACTTGATCTTCTCAGGCAGGATGATGTTATTGGAAAAAGGCAGATATCCGGACCCTGAACCATGAAGGGCATTAAAAGTGACAACCAACAACTTGAACCACACCCAGAGGCCAACTGATAATGGCAGCAGCAGTTACATAGGTGCAATGAGAAATGCTTGTGACTATTTGGGTTGCCTCATCAGTTGTGTTTTCAAAATTCTCCAAGAAAAGTGCAAGATTGCAAACAAAACTTTTCATTCTAGGAGGAGTTGTAACTGTTGCACTTATTTGTTGCTCACTCCTTGAGTAGGAACTATAAAGTTATGGCTAATCCCTTTCAGAGCAATGCTGGATGCAGAATTAAAGTCAGAGCATTTCTGGAATTGGGAATGGGAGACTTATAAACCAAGTTCAATCTATCTTGCTAGAATTAAGCCTCAACCTGGTCCTCCTCATCCACACCTAAACATCTAAACAACATTTCAACAGGATCTCCTGTTTGGCCCAAGGGTGAGCGGTAAATCAAGTATCATCATATTGATATTTTATGCCATGAGAGCAGATGGCCTTCTTCTGATGCTGATTAGAATTGAGTGGGAGCTGAATGGATGGCTCAGAACACACTCTTCGATTTTACTATGATTTTAGTTTCTGTATAGGAATTGGCTCTTCGCCCTTCCAACAGCTATGTAGTAATGATTCAAGAAGTACAATTTCTTTGATAAACTAGCAGCAATACTAGAAAAAACTTCATTTGCTGAATTCCTGCCAGGCTTTAAGAGCATGAAACACAGCAAAAATGAATTTTCTTTTAAAAATTTTTATAATTGTTCTTCATAATCATTGCTGAAGATATATACTTCAAGCAACCAATGTCCCTATTTGACATTTAGTGGTATTTTATTTCAGTAACTGATTTTTTTTACAGTAATCAGTACTATTTAGTGTCTGATTGCATTGAAAACTAAAATGCATTGCAATGTGAGGATGTGTTTCTAGTTCCCTTCTTTCCGTCAGCACTTTCCATTTTAGTGAAACTATCAAGGAATCTCTACTTAAGCTAATGATTTGGACTTATCTTGGAGCTTGAAGTGTACATGAAGCCACTTTTAAATTCAGCATGATGCATCATAAACATAGAGGGTGTCTACAAAAACAATCAATATTCTTTTGTGGCTAAATCATAGAAAGAAGGTCAGTATAATAGTTAGCAAACAGTATTTCATGGAGGCTTACTGTACATATAAGAAGAAAAAAATACTTCCAAAGAATCCACTGTAATCTATCAGACATTTTGAAAGCCAGTTGGTATATACCACCATCCAATAAGTTGATACTGAATAAATTATTTTGTATAGCACTGGTGAAATAATATACAATCAAAAGGAATACTTGACAATAACTGATAGTTGAAATAGATTTCACACTTGAAACCTACTGAAATCAAGAAATGCCATAGAAATCTCAAATTTTAAAATTTTCACTTTGGGTGATCAGACAGGAAATTTACTGACTTCTAGATATCATGCATATTTGTTTCGACTTGATAAAAATCCTTGTGAGAAAAACAAAGACAAGAAGTAATAACAGAAGTAAACTTGCAAAAATAGCTAGATTTCCAGCTGACTCCAATATTAAAAATAATATGGGGACTTATGTTGCTTTTCAAATTTGGAAATGTTCCTATATGAGATTGATACCATTTAACTGACATGTTCAAGGAATACAATTCAATAGATATTCATGCCATTAAGTTATAGATGTATATAGAAAAAATGCACTGGAAAGATTCATTAACAATCTAATCCTGAGCAGAACAGACAGTATCTCCCAGGTGTATAGATAATCAAGAGAAGATTAATTTTAGTATAGTGTGCTCAGTTCATCAATCCTATTCTTTGGTTTCAAATGCCCACTATTGAGCATAAATAGCAAGTGATACAGATATGAAGGGCTGAAGGGTTATATGATGGACTGGAAGGAAGGCATCACTAGCAAAGATTGTTTTTCCCCAATACACATGGGTGGCATGCAAAGGGAGGTACTCAAGCATCATATTGCTCTATAAGAGTTTCTTCATCTTGGATCAGGTC
Organism: Protobothrops mucrosquamatus; assembly: GCF_001527695.2. Lineage (NCBI taxonomy): Eukaryota > Metazoa > Chordata > Lepidosauria > Squamata > Viperidae > Protobothrops > Protobothrops mucrosquamatus. The sequence goes on from NW_015387567.1 coordinate 83,442, forward strand.
TAGTTTTTTTGCTATGCTTTTTGAGAAAAGTAAAAAAGTAAAAATCCCTGGGTACCTGAATAGACAGAACTCCAGCTAGATTTTGGGATGGAATTTAATCACATTTATAAAGTCAAAACCAGCCCAAACAGTGAAGGGAAGTTTTGATCTAAGTAAGGAAAGGCTCATATTGAGTTTCTTCCTGCTTCTGAGGGACATGACTATGCAGAGATTTTGTTGTCGTTTTTCATCCTCAGGAATTAAAAGATTTGTTAATGAAGCTGTTTTATATATAGCAGGAGCCCCAAACCTCTCCACTCATGGCAATCAGAGCAATGGCTAAAGAAATACATTCATAAATGTCTCCAGGGAAACTGGAGAACCTAATTTTTGGACCAGAGTGCATTCCCCTCCTCTCACCTCTCTAAAAAAATAATGCTTTGACTTTGAATTGCACTTTGAGTTAACACTCTTATGAAATTTTGAAACAAGATTCAGCATAGAGAGTCTTACATAAAGTACTGCTGCATTTTTGTTCTACTCGTGCAATGCAATTTCAAATAATTTTCATCCTACAGGTATCTAAAAGTGCATTTGAAGAATATATCAAGAATGTTCTAATTGGGTTGCAGTTTCACCACTAAAAATTCTCACATTCAGGTTGTGCAGATTATATTTGTTGAAGCTGTCTACACAAGGGACTAAACTAGAAATAGCATGCAGAATGCATTCCTATGGCTAGCTGAATACAAGAAATCTGTTGGAAAAGAGACCCACTTTTTCCTCAAGATGCTTCCTGCCACCTCTTCCTGAGAATAGAAAGCTGCTTTCAGGGAATATGGGAACAATTCCAACACCTGGCTCAGAAAGTTTTCATAAAGAAATTGCTATGATGATCATCTTGGCAATAAAAGTGAGGCACTGCTGTAAATAAAAGACAGTTTTACTCAAAAGACAACAAGTCTGGGCTATGACTTTCACCTTCTAAGGTTGGTATCTTTGCTTCTGAAGGCATCTTACAGCTTTGGTATTCAGGAATGCGTTTACCAGCAGTTAAATCAAGTCTAAGAGCCACATTTTCTGGGAGAGTAGAAGAAGGTATACCATGAATTGCACTTTGTTTGGGCTCCATATTCTTCTTATGAATGAGATCAGGCACATCAAATGCCCTATTGCTGGTTCCAACTTTCCCCTGGGTCAATGAATTAATTTCTCTAAAAGCTGCCTCTGTATTAGTGGGTGGGCACTGAAGTTTCCGGAGTTCCTCAGGAAGTAAAATTTCTGTAGTCTTCATCTGTGGTTTGGAAGCAATCAGTAGATCTTGAGTGGTTTTCAGAGCTCTTGGAGTACGCTTTTTGGTACTCAGTGGGGGTGGATTAAGCCTTGGAATTACATTTGTTGATGTCTGCCTAAAAGTTCAGGAAAGATTGATTAAGAGAAGTACTGTGTTTTCCCGAAAGTAAGACCTTCCCCAAAAATAAGCCCTAGTTTTGGGGCAAGGTACATGCCTAAAAATCAAGCTAGGGCGGGGGTGGGCAGGGTGGAGCTGCTCCATGCACCCCTTATCTGCTTACCATTGCAGCCAGACCTCCCATGAATCGACACCTGCCTCGCCTCATCTCACCGACCCACTTCTACAGCATTTTGCTGTCAGAGGCTTTTGCTTCTAGGCCTCTGCAGCCTAGAACTTAGTTACAGATTCAATCTGTACTCGGTTCTCGGCTGCAGAGGCCTTTCCGGAAGGCCTCTGATGGTGAAATGCAGGCTGGGGGGGCACGTCAATCCAGAGCTCCATTCTCAGCTGCAGAGGCATTTCCTTTGGCTGCAGAAATGGGATGGCTAGGTGGGGCTGTTCAATTTGAAAAATACTTGTCAGTGAATCTATTCTAGACCCAGATTTGAGTTGCTGGGATTCCATGACTAAATATGGGCTCTTCTACCACCTGGCATATCATGAGAGGATGTGTATATGTAGTGAGCCAGCCACCAAAGATATTGCTCATGATTGTCAACTATATGCCCCTCTTAGGTTTAGATACAACATCCCTAGTTGAAAGAACAGCCCACTGGAATCTGACTTGCAAATTGTCCTATTTCCTCCTGGGCTCTAACCTATATATTGTGAGCAGAACTGCTAAGTTTATAATTAAGGAAGTTATTATTATTATTATTATTTATTTATTATTTATTGGATTTTTACCCCGCCCTTCTCCTTGCGGACTCAGGGCGGCTTGATCTAAGTTGATCTAAGAACCCATTATATCACTCAAATTCAGGTATCCTGTAAAGGTAATGTATTTCTCTGAATGCTGGTTCTTTATACTTGTGTATAAAGAAGGTAAAATACATATATATAAAACATGTATGTATTTTATTACTGGGTTTTCTTTTATCTTTTCTTTTATCTTTTATCTATTTTACCCTGAAATTAGATTCTGTATTTTATTTTTGTTTTATATTTTTTGTCATAAGACCAATTAATAAAGTATCTTGCAATTAATAAACTAATAACTATCCTTCTTTTGTAATTAATCTCAGGTTATAGGTTTGATTATCAATAGCTTTTTCACAAGAAACTTTACTAGACTTACTAAAAGCTCTTTTTGGCAATCAAGAAACAGTTAATACTTTTACAACTGTAACATTTTACCTTCAGGAAGTAGAGAAGATATCTAAATAAGACATCTTCTTCATGTTTCTAGAGAAAGCATTTTCCAAAACTTCCACACAGTAGTCCTAGTGCCCATTTACTTGAAAAAACTTAGCAACATCCCCCTTTTTAAATTTCTTCCATCAAAACTCAATTGTGATTTCCTTCTTGTCTCATTCTAAGCCACCACCATCAAAGCAACTTATGTTTGATTGCATCCTTGCTGGGCTGCCTGACAGCCTGAAGCTTCAACTGTTTGCACCTTTTGCTTGCGCACATACATCTCTTTTCCTCTTTTAACCGTGGCTTGCCTCACCTCTCTATACATACTCTCCAAAGAATACATGCATTAAAACCAAGGAGATAAATGCTTTTTTTTTTGCTTTCAATTTCACTCAAAGCACTTCCCCAGAATAATTAAATGAATGAACCTTGGTATAAGTGCAAGAGAAAGTTTGTTTTAGGGGGAGGGGACAATGTATGTACCATCTACGTACATACATTGCTACATACTTAGCAATGGCTAAGACAGAGAACAGGGCTTCTATTTATTTATTGGTGAAATACTCTGCATCAGAAACCCAGTCTCTTCATTGCAAGTAGTTGTTACACAGGAAAATGAACAGAGAAATTTAGGTTTAAAGATATCCTCTTGAATATTTCATCAGTCTGAATTCCCCCTCTGCTTTGGACTTGTTATAATAAAGTTATTTGCCTTTCAAGACCTCTGGCTTGGCCTATAGCAATATCTCTTTCTTTTAATTTTTAACCTCATCTCGAAGGAGTGAAATGTGAACGGAATCATTTACCTGAATTGTCTCCTCCTCTTCCTCCCTTAGCAAAGGTAAGACTATGGTTAGATTAGTTAGTGGCAGAGAACCAGGAAGAAATTATTGCTTTTTTTAATTTTGCCCCTGATCATATACCCCAGATCTGGGAAAGATGAAAAAAATAACTGCTAACAAACTCATAGAGCCGCTTACCTATTTGCCTGGTCCTGACCTCCCAGCAATGTGCCTTGTCCAAAAGGGAGGGCTGCCTCTGCACGCTCATTGACTTCTGTTACCCCAAAGATGCTCTGGTTGGTGGGCTCTTTCCTGCGCAGGAAATCACTGACTTTTGCACCAACAGACATGCTGAGGTTTTTTAGATGTTGACTGCCAGTTTTCCACTCTGGCTGCATTCGCAGATTTGTACCAGTGGAGGAACGGAAGGCAGATTTGACAATGGGCAACTTTGGTGCCAGGGTAGTATTTGAATTTTCAAACATATTTTGGTCAACTAAAAAAGAAAGAGAATGCCTCTGTAAATAGGAGAGGTGCCAGGCAGAGATATTATTCAAGAGAACAATGGAAGCAGCAATGGAATTCAGGTTGGTACCTGTTGCAAAAATGTGGAAAAATCTCAACTTTCTTTTTCTTTTTGATTTCCTGTGCTAAATTAAAATCAACTTTCATATTTACCAAGAAAAGTTGGGCTTCATGCAAGGCCGGTATTTTTTTTTTAAATTTCTTGCTCCTCCCCTAGTTTTTAATTCATTTTCCTGCTAAGTGCTATTGGGAAAACCCAACTTTAGTGAATATTTTTAAACTTGGAATTCCATCATAACACTGATCCAATTTATCCTAAAACAAAAGAGGAAAGACCCTCCCCTGAGTAAGAGCCTGGTGAGGCAAAGAAAGAACTGTATTTCATAGATCTGGTCCTCTGCAGCAACTCAGTTCATTCATCTGTCTTTCTTTCATCTTGATTTAGGAATTTTCTGCCATGTAGAAAAAAGTAAGCAAATTAACATAAAAGTAGTAACTAATTGATCAGCATTAATGATCATATTTTATTTACAATCAATACATCTTTACTGCTTTGAGGCAGTAAAGGAATTTGAGATTTGTCTGTCAAATGAGACAGAGAATTTGACTATATCTGAGGGAAGAAAGAAAAAAATGCTGGGGTTTTTGCAATGGTTCACTGAAACACCATTCTTTGTACTGACTGGAAAAGCCCAAAGCTGAAAATTCAAGATAGAAACATCTGTATTTTGGTTCTTAAGAAACAGAAATTAGGAGAAGCAAAAATTTCCATATTTCTGGCACCTTTACAATGGTTGCAGTGTCCTATGGTCACATGATCACCATTTGTGATCTTCCCAGGCAGTTTCCAATAAGTAAAGTCATTGGAAAAGCAAGCAAGAAGTTGTGGTCTCATGACATTGCACTTAACAACTGCAGATGATTCACTAATGATGGCAACCAGAACTGCCATATAAGTCAATATACTGCAAGGAGGTGAAATTGGTTAATATTTGGTAAAACCTATGTGATAATGGAAGATCCAGCAAAATGAGCAGCACCAGGCAACTACAATCCAACTACCTGTTCACCAACAACTTTCAAATTGCTAACTGGTGTTGTAATTGATGCAGTCCAACAACATCTAATTGAAAACAAGTACTTTACACCTGAGTAGAAAGGAAATTCCTCAAACAGAGGAGGAACAAAAGATCAGCTCCTAACTGACAAGATGATTTTGGAAAACTGCAAGAAAAGGAAGACCAGCTTGAATGTAGCTTGGATGGATTACAAGAAGACATTTGTCTCCCTGCCACATAACTGGATAATCAAGTACCAAGAAATAACAGGAGTCAATAGAACTATTAGGAGCTTTGCACAAACTTAAATGACACAATGGAACACACAGTTGTTGGTCAGTGGTAACACACTGGGAAAGGTTAATATCAAGTGAAGAAACTTTCAAGGAGATTCACTAATATTACTTATGTTTGTCACAGCACTTATTCCTCTGTCTACAACAGTAACAAGTCAGGCTATGGCTACCAAATGTAAAAAATATCTGTCGGGCTATCCTACCTCCTTTATATGGATGATCTGGAAAAACATCTGAAATAGAATGACTACTCAATACTGTCCTTATATACAACCAAGATATTGCCATGGATTTGGACTGTATAAATCTGCTACTCTACAATCAAGAAGGGAAAAATATTGAAAACAAAAGAATCACGATACCCTATGGAAATATATTACATCTGGATGAAGATGATTATTACAAATACTTGGGCATCCTTTAAGCTGACAACATCAAGCACACTGAAGTCAAGAAGAAAGTTGGAAGTGAATATATCACGAGAGTGAGGAAAACCTTAAAGTCCAAGCTTAAGGATGAAATACCATCAAGGCAATTAATACCTGGGCAATTCCAATCATTAGTTACACCACTGGAATATTGACTGGACTCAAGGAGAACTAATACAAAACAAAAACACAAAAATCCACTAATGAATCATATCCTTTATCTATGCAGTAATGTTGAAAGACTCTACTTATTAAGGAGCATAGTGGATATGGAATATTACAAGTAAACCAGACAATTGAAGACAAAAAAGGAGGATTGGAAGAATATTTGAAGGACAGTGAAGAAGATCACTGAAGTTAGTACAATTTGAAGGCTTATAGGTAATCCCCAATTTCCAAGTGTAATGAAGTTTGCCCATTATGGTTGCAAGTTGCGATGGTCATTAAACAAGGCACTCATGTAATTACTTTGCTTAACAATCTCAATCACAACTCTCCATGTTGCAGTTAAGTGGAGCAAGCGGTGCCTCAAGGGTTAGGTAGGTCCAGGCCTAGCATTGCAGCACCTCCCCAGCTCACACATGGTCTGTCCCAGGTCTCCCCACCCTCTGAGGCAACCTGTGCTCCACTTCCCGCCCCGCTGGGTCCCACACCCTTCTCCCTCCTGTCATGGCTCAGGTTGCTTACCTTTTCCATAGATCTCTTTTGGGAAGCAACCACTCTACCATATGACCTTTCTATACTTCAAACTACATGGCAGATTAGACTAAATTTTCATAGTCCACACTAAACATGCTTACATTCTCCAATTTCTTCACTTGACACTTGTCAGGCCAAAAAACCAAGAAAGTCATGTGATTTTTTTGTTTCAAGCTGATTTCTTCATTGTTCCACTCCCATAGACAGCATTTTGCGAAAATCAAGCATTCTATCTAAATCTACCATATTCTCTGAGAACTATTAGGAAGGGAATCTGTCTTCACTCTTTCTCTCACACAAAGTATCTGGTCAGAGCTGCTTCTTATTCCTCTGGAATACACCCCCTCCTTCCTGGGAATCCAGCCTACTACATTCTATTACATCTCTTCATCAACACATTTCTTATAAGTCAAAATTAAGTATAGGACAGTAAGTATCCTTGTTTATTTATCATGTGTGTGTGTGTGTATATATAAACCATTCTGCCTAAAGTGGAGAATTTTTATGACCTTTTACATTCTAAATGATAAAATTCCAATGACAATCTGAAGCAGGGGTCTTCAAACTTGGCCCTTTTATGACTTGTGGACTTCAACTCCCTGAATTCCTCAGCCAGCATGCCTGGCTGAGGAATTCTGGGTTGGAATCCACAAGTCATAAAAGGGCCAAGTTTGAAGACCCCTGATCTGAAGCATTGTTGGCTGATCTATTTTTTGTAGAATTAAAGTTCCAGCAGATTTTGAAATATTTGAAATCGCTTATTATTAAAGCTCACTTCTCTGGAAGGCTTATCATCCTTATTAGGAAAGAATCATCCATGTTTTCCAGTTGCCTGAGTAATTTGCAAAATGCTGCATACAAAGGTGTCTGTGTAATCTCTCAAAGGCCAATTTTGCTTCTCTCTCTTTCTATCCTTATCCAAATGCATTCAAACAGGCTTCTGTTCTCAAAATCTTGAATTTCTACACATAGAGCTTACTAGCATTCCTCTAAGCCTGATCCTACTGTTATTATTCTGTTTTCTTCAAACTTGCTTTTACTGAAAGTATTGTTCATGTTATCCTCAGGTACAAACTTTGGCAGATGCCTTGCTGGTTACTGGAACAGCTCCCTCCAGATTTATCTACCACCATAGAATCCTATGGCTGAAAAGGACCTTGGAGGATTTCTAGTTTAACCCCCTGTTCAAAGCAGGAGAGTTTATTGCATCCTGGAAAAATGGATGTCGAATCTTTTCTTGAAAATCTCCAATGATGGAGCATCCATAACTCTGGGAGGTAAGCTGTTCCATTGATTAATCATTCTTATTGTCAGGAAGTTTCTCCTATGTTCCAGGTTGGATTTCTCTTTAACAAACTTCCACCCATTGCTTTTTGTCCTGCCCTCATGCGCTTTGGAGAATAAGTCAACCCCCTCATCTCTGTAACTGCTCAAGTATTCAAACACAGTTATTGTGTCACCCCTAATTCATCTCTTTTTTAGGCTAGACACACCTAGTTCTCTAAGTGTTCATATGATATTTCCTTTCTACCTTTCCATTATAATTTTATGAACAGCTTCCCTAATTACTTCTATTAAATACTCTCCAGCAACATTGCAGAGAATCAGCCACTTGGATTACTTGCTGTATTACTTGTTTTATAACAAAAACTGAATCTGATGGCTCAATTGCCAAAAGGTCACCTTGTGATAAAACATATGCTCCTTCTCCTGCGAAAGCTGAGCCAGGTCATTGGTAGCAAGCCCTATTAATAGATGGGATTGGAGGAATTGCAAAGAATAAACAAAATTGCAATCTCAGAAGTGGGCTGAGAATATATTTCAGGAACCTAAACAAAAGGATAAAGCTCATATCAGAGACAGTATTCCCACAAATACTTCTCTGGATCAGTAAACGGTTGCATTTGTACTGTATGGTATCCTTGTTTTATTTTGTTTTGTAACTTGAGTGTTTTATTAGCTTAGCCTATATGATTAGTTTATGGTTTAATATAGTGTGTGAACATAGCCAGAGCTTGAAAATAAAAAAATTGAAGGAGAAAAAAAGACTATGTGAGTAGAATAATTAAGACTATATATTTAATTTTTCCTTTAAAAAGGTCCTAATGTCTATGTAGTTGCAAATATGAGGACCGAATTTACAAAAATGCCTGAACAGATCCAAGTAAAGCTCATTTTTCTTCTATGCACTCACTCACTTTCAGGAAACAAAGAACCAACAAGCTTTGATCCTCTTCCACAGCTCAGCAGACTGAGTCAGAAGCCAAAATTCTACTCTCAGCAGATAAACGTTGCATTCAACACCCCTAGAAGAGGCTGCATAGCACATTTTTCAGCACAAAGCACAGGAAACAAGAGATGGATGCCTGAAGGGGAGCGAAGGTGAATTTGTTACATTGTTTAGGCTAGTAACTTCTTTGATTTCTTCTCCATTTTGCACAAATTTTAAAAGAAATTATTATATTAAAAATGTGAGAAGAAAGCAGTTAAACAACACATTACATTTCTTGCTGTTTTTAAGAGTGGAAATGCAAAACATAGTGAGTGACCTTATGTATCACATTAGTATTACCTGGAATTTTAAAAAGTTTGGTAAGATAAATTAAGATTAAACACCCTATGCAATGTACCCAATTTTACTGCTAACTATACATTTTGGATCTTTGCAAAATTTCAAAAAACCCACTTTATATGGCAAACCTATTTGTGGTGAACATATTTTGCTGAAGGAAAATAGAAACTAAATGTAAGGACCCACCCCACTTTGCATCTTAAGAAGACAGAACTCTTGGAATATTTCTTCCAACAGGCATCTTTATTAAGAGAAGATGGTTGCAGGCATTCTAGACAGGACCTGGGGTCCAAGCCCTACGGTTCAAGGTTTTAAGTGTTCCCAAGCAGCCCCCCACCCCACTGTCCTTCCAGCGACAATCCCAGGCATTACATTTCCACCCCCTTTTCCTCACGGCTGGCGGAAGGGAGACTTTAGAGAGGAGTAGATAAAAGCTGATGGGCCCTATTGTTATGATCAGTCCTTTTGGTGCGATCCACATTCAGTCCCTTTGAAGTTATAAGGAAGGAAGTGAGAGACATAAAACCCCTTTGCTCATCCCCCTTCCCTTTCGTAATATGATAGAATCCAGAGAGGGCAGAAATGGGGTTTTCCATAGTTGATAACTAGAGATGAAATATAATTGGATTCTGACATCCTGCCCCCTTAAAAATAAGAGAGATCCACCTGAAAAGAAAACAAAACAGGTATAAAAGTTAGTCTGGCTTGTTAGGATACTCTGTGTGAAACTTCTTTAATAGCTTTGGGGCTCTGACATGACGTTTATGAACCCACTCGTTTTGTGAGGCAGGGAGGTGTTTCCATGCTACTAGGTACTGAGTCGCTCCATGATATCTCCTAGAATCTAGGATTTCCTTTATCTCGAAGTGTTGTTCATCCTCCACCATGATTGGAGGTGGTGGTGGTGGTGGGGATTTTTGGCCGTAACGATGACTGATGCTCTCTTTTCAGCAAGCTGCAATGAAAAATTGGGTGTATTTGCCTGAGATCTTTGGGTAATTCTAATTCTACTATTACTGGGTTTATGATTCTTTTAATTGGAAAAGGCCCTATATATTTTGGTCCATGTTTTTTACAGGGTTGTAGGGACTTTAGGTATTTTGTAGATAAGTACACCATTTCTCCTATAATGAATGTTGTAGGCTCAACCTTTTTTTTATCGGCTTGTGCTTTGTATGCCTGCCTAGCTTCATCTAGTGCTTTTCTAACTATTGGCCAGGTGTTTTGTAATTGTTCCATCCATTCTTTCAGTGATGGGATCGCCAGTTCATTTGGGATTAGTTCTGGCATGGGGTTGAAACTTTGACCATTGGCTATTTGAAAAGGACTGTAACCTGTGCTGGAGTGGACTGCATTATTGTAGGCAACTTCTGCAAAAGGGAGTAGGTCTGTCCAATCGGACTGTTGGAAATTAAGAAAGCATCTTAAATATTGCTCAAGTACTGAGTTCGATTTTTCCGATTGACCATTCGACTGAGGGTGATGGCTAGATGTCAGTCCCTGAGTGGTCCCTCGCTGCGGATATCTGGTAAGATCTCCCATTCCAACACTGATGGTAACCGGAAGTGTGAGCTTCCATCTATCGCTTCTATGCGTAGACCGGTGATTTTCCTCCCCACCGTGCGCATTTGAACTCTGCACGTATTTATTGCAAAATGCTTCGATTCACTCGGGAGGTCAAAAAGATCGAAAAAGGCGGGCTTTGCTATAGTAACTTTGCAGTGTGGGTCTAGTATGGCGTACATTTTTACTGCCTTTTCGGGTTGCCCATCGGGGTAGACTTTTGCAAGACAGACGGGTGAGCATGAAGGAGGGCATGGTGAGCCGTCACACATATCTGTGTAGTACGTCCCGTACTGCTTTGGCTGCTCTTCGGAGTCAGTTCGAGTCTCCGTCGTCGAAGTCGCTTGTTGTGTCTCCTCAGAGGGCTTCTTAGTTTCTAGATGTAGGGCTGCTGGGTGCTTGGTACTGTCACACAGGTGGTATTTCACTCTAGCTGTGCAATCTTTGGCCATGTGCTCCATGGAGTCGCAGCATTTGAAACATATCTTACTTTCTTTGAGTAGGGTCTTTCTGTCATCTAGTGATTTTTTCCTAAAGTCTCTGCAATCATTTAGAGAGTGTGAGGACTTGTGGATTGGACAAGTCAAGCCTTTTTTAGTTGGACGAGGGTTCGAATGAGCACCTTTCGGTATTTGTTCGTCCGGAGGCTTCTTCGGGCGAGGCGTGATGTCTGTTTTGAACACTGAATAGGTAGGTCTGTCCTTTGTAGCTTGGAAGGGGCGCTTGATAACATCGGCGTTTTGACTGGTTTGTTTTGGCGTTGGGGACTGAGCTTCTCTGGTGGAGAGGTACAGGGGGTCGTTGTAGAAGTCAGCCCTGTCTCTGATAAATTCAGCGAGAACCGCGAAGGGGGGAATCTTGTTTTGGTTGTCTTTCCTGTAAGTTCGAGAAATCTCGATTCATTGTTCGGATACCAACCGTGGTAGTTTTTGGATGATAGGATCTTGTGTTCTGAACAGATCAAGGCAGACTAATCCCGGCAAAGTAGGATCCCGTTGTACTGTCGCCAGTTGAGTAATGAGCGACGAGAATGTCCTCAGCTGCTTATGTTCGTTGATTCTTATGTTGGGGAACCTGAGAACGTGGTGCAGGAGTGCGGATTCTGTCGCTGTGGGTTCACCGTAGTCTCTGTCAAGTGCCTCCCAAGTTTGTGTAAGGCCGACATCAGGGTCGCCCAGATGGGCTGCGAAGATGTTGTTCACTGTAATTACTGATTTTGGGCCTAGCCAGGCTGTCAGCTGGACAAGTTCTTCATCTGGCCCAGCCCTTTCTTGGATGATGGCACGCTTGAAGATGTGCTTCCACAGCAAGTATTCTTTTCCTGGTTTGTCGGAGAATCTTCGTACTCCTCTGGCTGCCAAGTCCAACCTTCTCCCAACGTACATTGGGGAATGCATTGCTTCCAAGTGTGGGCTGTAGCTTGGTGGAGGTAATGCACTGCTTCTTGGAGCGGGGGCGTGCGCCATGGCTGGCTGGTAACCTTCTTCGGCATATTGTTGGCTGAGGGTGGTTTGCCATGTTACATGCAAGGGACCTTGTTGACTTGGTCTGAACTCCTCTGCTCTGGCGTTGAGCTGAGGGAATCCAAATTCCTGCGTACTTACTTGTTGGAGGGTCTCTCGTCTTTCTGGTGGAGCATAGCTGGCTCCCTGGTGGGCTGGCGTGGCTGACGGTTGAGGTTCCCCTCTGTGGTTAGGTCTGGGGGTTGTTCCCCAGTGGGCTGCTTCCTGTTGTCTTAATATTGACTCTTTTTTGGCGAGCTCATCTCGGAGCTGTTGCACTTCCTGCTGTGCAACCATTGCCGCTGATGATGGGCCCATCCGGTTGCCGTCAAAGATATGGTTCGGCGGGTTCAATGGGGCAGCAACGATAGGAAGATCTCGTGGTCCTGCCCGCTGTGTAGCCGTTGCCGCTGCTGGTGGACCCGTCCGATTGCCATCAGTGGTGTGGTTCGGTGGGGCGACAATGGTGGAAAAATCTTCTTGCGCTCCCCGCTGTGTGGCTATCGCCGTAGCTGGCGGACCCATCCGGTTGCCATCAAAGGTATGGTTCGGTGGGTTCAATGGGGGAGCAACGATGGGAAGATCTCGTGGCCTAGTTGTCGCGACATCAACCCCATGGCTGACTGGCACATCTGGCTGCTGAGATTCTTCTGTTCGTCTACTCAGTGTCGGGGGGCTTGTGGTTGTTTGCTGTGTCATCTGTTCACGTTGCAACGCACTTTGGTTGTCCACGTAGGCCTGTACTCTGCTACGTCATTCTTCGTTCTCCAGTTGTTCCCTATTGGACAAAAAATTGGTGTTCTGAAGTGTTTTCTGAAAGCCTTCCGCTCTAGCTATTTTGTCTGCCATATCTCGTTGGCTCTGAACAAATTCAAGTTCTTCTTGAGTGTCTTTCCTTTTGGCCCTCATTTTCGCTGCTATGGCTTTACGTTTTGCTTCCAATTGAGCTGCTTCATGCTTCATTTTGACTGCCTCCATTTCTCGTTTTGCTTCCAATTGAGCTGCTTCATTCTTCATTTTGACTGCCTCAGCTTCTCGTTTTGCTTCCAATTGAGCTGCTTCATTCTTCATTTTGACTGCCTCAGCTTCTCGTTTTGCTTCCAATTGAGCTGCTTCATTCTTCATTTTGACTGCCTCCATTTCTCGCTCATTCTTCATTTTGACTGCCTCAGCTTCTAGTTTGGCTTCTATTTCGGCCTCTTCGAGATCTATAGCCGCCAAATCCTTCTTTTTCTGCCACTCCTCCTGAATCACACGAAAGACTGCTTCGGCAGCTTTGGCATCAATGATTGCTTGCTCTGCTTGTGAAATTCGAGATGCTCGGCTGTGACGAGAAGATGCTTTCGAATTGCGGGAGGCGCCTGTGACGTGAGACTGTTGTGACACGCTGGAATGTGCCTTGGATATGTGGTGAAAGGATGAGGCCCTTCCAGACGCATGGGATGGAGCCACGTGCGACCATTGGGACGGTGCGTGTGAACGGCGGGAAACTTCAGACTCGGCCCTGTCGACCAGTCTGTCCCTCAGGCGAGGCTCGTGTTCTCGAGGGCGTTGTGGGCTCTCTAGAAGCTTCTTGCGTTCCTCTTTTAGTAGCTTGAGGCTTCGCATCTCCATATCGACACTTGAGTCTCTTAATTGCTCCTGAATGGCCTTGAGTTGCCGTTTGGAGTCCATCCATTGTGCGAAGGCGTCTTCCTTATCTCCTTCCAGTGCGTGTGCACATTCAGGGGAGAGATCCTCCTTTTGCTCTTGGTAGAGTTTGTGCCATTTCTCCCAGCATCTTTCATGGCGCTTGTACACGGTGTCCCATTTCTCCAACAGGTTTGCATGCATGGCTTCAGTTGGCTTTCTTTGTTGTCTCAGATCATAGTGACTCTGAGATGTCTTTGGCCTTACTGAGGCTTGAGCTTCAGCTTCTGTGTACAGGTCAAGGGTGGCTGTTTGCAGCGCTTCTCCTTGGCCGTCTGGTTGGGGTGTCCCAACTAGGCTGGTTGGTTGAGCCCCTTCATCTAAATCAGTGGGACACTCCGCCATGGTTAGGATAGGTTCAGTGTTCTTCTCAGCTATTTTGAAGCAAATTTGAAGAACTTCTCTCTTTGACCACTAGGGGTCGCTACTTGTCGATCAGCGTCAGAGGTGCTGTCTGTGGGTGGAGGTGCCGCTGGGTGCGTTCTCCTGTGCTTCTTAGCTATTTAGAAGCAAATTAGATGAACTTCTATTTTTGACCACTAGGGGTCGCTACTTGCAGATCAGCTTCAGAGGTGCTGTCTGTGGGTGGAGGTGCCGCTGGGTGCGTTCTCCTGTGCTTGAGGGTATTTCAGCATAATTCACTTGTTCACCACTAGGGGTCACTTTCTGCGTATCAGCTACCGGGGTGCTCTTCTTTTGAGGTACACCCTTTATCCACTAGGCGGCTTTCTCTGGGCGTGATTAAAGGCTTGCGTGTAGCTTCTCCTTTAACCACTAGGGGGGGTCTGAAGAAATACCAGCCAAATTCTTCCTATTACCACATTCCTGCTAGTGGCCACTGAGAGGCATAAACTCCCACCTGGTCGTTAAGTTGCAGGCTGGAACACTGGGTCTTCAGCTTGTGATAATAGGCAAGGATTGTTGGCTATGCTTCCTTCCCCTTAGTCCCTCAAACTGGAAGAACTTGGGTCTTCAGCTTGAGTGGGTGAAAGCCCTTTTAGGGGTGTATTGGCTTGGCTTGATATAAGCCTGCTATGTGCTGAATTAAATTATCAAGTTGTTGTGATGTGAGAAAATTTTTTTCAAGGTGTCACGTGCAGATTGGCCACCAGGGGATGCTACTGCCCTGCTATTGGGGCCTCTGTATACCTTCTTTCCATTGACATAGTTGAAATTCCAAAGGGAGGGGGGAGTTTAGCTTCTTTCACCAGTGCTGAGGTTTTATGGTGAGGTTAACTACTTAATTGCCCTCCTAGGCAACCTGGTTGCTAAGGCATGCAGACAAAGAAGGCAGCATTTGGCCTCTCTGCTACCATCTTGGCTAGCAAACTCATGAAGAAGAAGCAGACGTGTTGTTACTTTGTTACTCTTTAGGCATAAAGACTTTAAACACTCAAGTTTCAAATCATTGATTTGCAGCCTTCACATGCAAGAGTTTTTTGTTGTTGTTTTAAAACTTAGCTTGCAGAGATAACAGCAATTAACAAGACAATGCATCCGAATCACACTGTCAGAATCCAATCATATTTCATATCAAGTTATCAACTATGAAAAACTCCATCCCTGCCTTCCCTGGATTCTGTCATGGATGAAGGGAAGGGGGCGAACAAAGGGGCTTTATGGCCCTCACTTCCTTCAGGATACTTCAAAGGAACTGGATGTGGAATCACCAAAAGGACTAACAATAACAATAGGGGGTCATTAGC
>NW_015387567.1:102595-108972 GCF_001527695.2 Protobothrops mucrosquamatus
CAGGATACTTCAAAGGAACTGGATGTGGAATCACCAAAAGGACTAACAATAACAATAGGGGGTCATTAGCTTTCATGTGATCCTTCCTGAAGTTTCCTCTCAGTAGTGAGGAAAGGGGTGGGGATGAAATGCCTGAGACTGTCTCTGGGAGAAGGGGGTGATGGGGGTGGCTAAAGGGGGGACCCCTTTAAAATCTTGAATTGGAAAGCTTTCACCCCAAGTCCTGTTTAGAACGCCTGCAACCATCTTCTCTTAATAAAGATGCCTATTGGAAGAAATATTCCAAGAGTTCTGTCTTCTTAAGATGCAAAGTGGGGTAGGTCCTTACACACACCTTCAGTCACGTCAAGTTACTTTCACATGCAAGAGAGTCTTTGTTTTTACTTCTTTAAATTTGCAGATCAGAGGAAGATTAATCCCATCAAATTTACTATTGCAGGAGATCAGAGGAGAATTAACCACATAAATTTACTGTTCTGACCCAGACAGAACACCGGCTGGGTGTTTCATCCGAGGCAGACAGACCACTCGATAGAAATGATTTTTAAACAGATAAACGTTTTATTCCAGAAGAAATACCTGGGTCCACAAGGTTGCTCCTGGCTTAACATCTTTCTGTTCATTCCCATAGGTAAATTTATGTTGGATTTTCCTCTCTTCTCCCAAGCGTCACATGGTGGGTTGATTGTGGGATCTCCAGCCGTGTGGCTGCATGTGATGCCCAAAGAACAAAGGACTAACCAGCGGCTAGTGTCCAGGGATCCTCTCAATGCCCTTTGGAAGCTCCTCCCCCTGACCTATTACTAACTTTAGGGTTACATAGAGCTAGGTTACATAGAGCTATACGAGGTTACATGGATCTATGTGATCCAGAATAAGGGATAAAAATTCCTTCCAAAATGCAGACGTAAATTGCACTCCCCTATCAGATATGATGCGTTGGGGTGCCCCATGCAATCTGTAAATATGCTGGATGAAATTTTTGCTAAGGCTTTTGCGGTGGGAATCTTTTGGCAAGGGATAAAGTGCACCTGTTTGGAAAACAAGTCCGTGACCGTCCAGATAACAGTATTCCCATTGCTTTCTGGTAATTCCACTATAAAATCCATGGCTATTTCCCTCCAGGGGGCTGAGGGATTTGCCACTGTTTGTAACAGTCCGGGCGATTTCCCTTGCAACCTCTTTGCAGTTGCACACTTTGGGCAGCTGGCCACATAACTTTCTATGTCCTTTTTTATGGATGGCCACCAAAATTGCCGTTTAATTAAGTGTAATGTTTTTACAAATCCAAAATGCCCTGCTGATTTTGTGTTATGGCAAAACTGCATGAATGTGACTCTTTGGGTTGTTGGTATATATAACTTTTCCCCTACCCAAGACAGTCCGTCTCTCATTGTGCACACGTGTTTGTTTTTCTGGAACCATTCATCTGTTTCCAAACTTTTCCGGAATTCAATTCCGGTGTGGCTGCCCAGCTGTAGTTTTAATTTAGCTTGGGCTCTGGTGGTTACTGGCGCTGCCAGTTGTGATTCTACCATCATCGGTTTAGAGTCGGTGGCTCGTGTGCTGTTATATTGGGGCATGCGAGATAGTGCATCTGCCAGGAAGTTCTTTCCCCCCGGCAAATGCTTGAGCGTAAATTGGAACTGGTGAAAATGCTGGGACCAGCGGGCTTGCTTGGGGTTGAGCTTCCTGGGTGTTTTCAGGGCTTCCAAATTTTTGTGGTCTGTCCACACCTGGAAAGGGATTTTGTTGCCTTCAAGGAAATGGCGCCATGTGAGTAATGACCAACGTATCCTGTATGCCTCTTTCTCCCACACGGGCCAACGCTGTTCCGTTTCTGTGAGTTTCTTGGATGTATACGCACAGGGTTGCAATACCCCTTCATCGTTTTCTTGTAATAGTACAGCCCCCACTGCCACATCACTTGCATCCACCTGTATTACGAAGGGCTTATCCATGTCTGGGTGCCTCAGTACTGGTTCGGCAGAAAGGTCTCTTTAATCTCTCAAACACTGCTTGGCACTCCATTGTCCATGTTAGTGGCTGGCTAGGTTTTACTGAGGATGCTTCCTTTGTTTTTAGTAGGTTCGTGAGGGGCAGGGCTATTTGAGCAAATGAGGGGATGAATTGGCGGTAAAAGTTTGCGAAGCCCAGGAAACTTTGCAGTTGCTTTCTTGTGCGGGGTGGTGCCCAGTCTAATACTGCTCTGACCTTCTCTGGGTCCATTTCAATGCCCTGTGGGGATATGCGATAAACTAGGTAGTTATCCTTTCGTGGTAGAATTCGCATTTCGTGAGTTTGGCATATAGGTGGGCGGCTCGCAGTTTCTTTAAAACTGCTCTGACTAGGTTGACATGTTCCTCTTTTGATTTGGTGAAGATAAGAATGTCGTCTAAGTAAACCAGGACCCCCTTAAATAGGTGCTCCCTTAGAACGTCATTAAATACTGTGGGGGGCCCCTTGTAATCCAAATGGCAAGACTTTGAATTGGTAGCACCCCATGGGGCAGTTAAATGAGGTCTTCCATTCATCCCCTTCCTTAATTCTCACGCGATAGTAAGCTTCCCTTAGGTCTAGTTTAGAAAAAAAAATTCCCTTTCGAGAGGTGTGACAACATGTCTTTCATGAGGGGCAGAGGGTATAGGTTGCTTTCACTGATTGTATTCAGGGCCCTATAATCCACGCATAAGCGTAAAGAGCCGTCCTTCTTCAAAGAGGACTGGGGCAGCCACTTTAGGCTTGGCTGGCTCAATGAAACCTCTTTCTAGGTTTTTCTTTATGAATCTTTCCATTTCCTCCTTCTCCTTTGGGCTCATGGAGTATAATCTGGGCTTCGGGAGTTTTGCCCCAGGCTTGAATTCAATGGCACAGTCTGTGGGTCGGTGGGGGGGAAGCTCATCCGCCCTCTCCTCACTGATCTTTTTAACAGCACTTTGCATATTTAACTTCTTTCTAGGAACCATGAAAGGACAACTTGCTTTGAAAACATGAGAGTTCACTGCAGTTTATGACAAATATATCAATAATGCAAGTGAATTTTCAGAATAATTTTTCTTCCTGTGTTATTTCTCTTTTACATTGCAAGAAAACCCCCCTCAAGATTTAAGCATTTGAAATATTGGAGCAAATGATTAATTAAAATGATTTTTTAGAAAAAGTAAAAGAAAGCATCACTCTCTTTTCCTGCATGTTTAATTGGTATCTTTTATGAGCAGAAAAGGATTCAGTTCCTGATTTATTGTGTGTCTAAGCACAGAAACCTCTGTCTTCAATTATACAGGAATAACTATTATGTAGCCACCAAAGAGCTTTAGAAGCTCCCTAAATGTGTTCCCAAGAGATCTTGCATCACTTCATTGTAGAGTCTCATTTCTCAGAATCACTTCAAAAATGCTGGCCACCATCATTTCTCTTGCATTTCCCCATTAAGGAAGAGGTGAATGCTGGGTACTTCCTGTCATGGGAAGTAAACTGGCTCCAAATGATGCACTGAACATCAGCTTCTGTTAAAATGTTGGTATATGTTGTATGTTAACATTCAGTTAGTCCATTCAGCTACATTATTCTAGCCTCTTATACAGTCTCTGTTGCTCTACTACTGTATCCTGTTGAGTGTGCTTTGTCACAAAGAAATATTTATTCTCTGTGATAGTGGCATTCATTAAGTAGTTTTCATAGAACAGGGGGAATGTATCAGCATTTCAGAACAAATTAGTTCCCTCCCCAAATTTTGTCATAGATGTTTGCATTTGACATTAATTCAGAAAATCTAACACAAGATGTTACAGTCTAGTGGAATCAATCTACTGAAAAATTATAAATAGGTTTGAGCCTCAATATCTTTCTGGATACTTGAGTCTTGAAAGGGATGGGGAAGCTTTTGCCTGTGATACAAGAAAGGAATCAATCAGTTTGAATGGATTGAGGTGCCCCAGGAGGATTTCCACAAGAGTGATCATATGGGTTACCACCATTTCATGAAATTTGACCTGCCACTCTTAACAAGTGCCTCTTGGTGCAGGGGGTTCCTGTACAAAGCTTTTTGTGTGAAAGAAAGCTGCTTTATAGGAGAGATACAGGAATTGATATTTCTTATTGACTTGTCTCTCTATTGACAACATTAGCCATTGATTCCCATGCAGCTTTTCTCTACAGAAGATGTTTCAACTGCGGCTTTTCAGGAACCTTGAACAAATCACCTATCTTTTTTCACAATTCACAAAATGTAAAAAAGCAAGTTTGCAAAGAACAGAGAAAATAAAGGAAGCAAAGAAAGCAGAAACAACAGTTTTACTTTAGATATAAGGAAGATTTATTTAGCAAAAGCCAAAGTGGGCTTAAGTGCACTTACAGAAAAGTAATTCCATAATAACCACTGAGCTAGCAAAAGAACACAAGAGATATAGAAATGCCAGGGGAGCTTTCTGAAGAAAATATATGAAGTATAAAAATACACTAATATTAGGTGATCAGACAGACAACCTGAGTCACTCCTAGAGATTCAATTCTAGATTTCCAAGTAGGTGATTGGGGCTACCCCTAAGTAATATTCATAGCCTGCTAGAGATGGGCTCTGCTAATTGGATCTGATGGTGTTCTTTTTACATAATATGTTCACCTAATGTAACTGTGAGTACCATTGCTGAGGATACTGCTGCTGCTGCTTCGACTGCTCTGGCTTTTTCCACTTGCAGCCTCATCTTCTTAGTGTTCCATCTCCACATCCTACTTGTTTTCTTTCCAGTTGGAACTATATACAGTAGTGGCCAAAATTGTGGAAACCCTTTGGGAAAAGTGTATTTTTGAGGTTTGATGGCTAATAACACCACTTTTTGGGGGGAGTAGTACCATAAAATTATATATCAATGGAAAGGTAATTTAATCAAGAATGTAATGCAACAAAGTTTGTTCAATTATCTGTACTGTATTCTATGAAAAGTTATAGCCAAATAACCAGAAAAAGGAAGCACAACTTGCTTAGGTTGATATCAGATAGCTTTCCTTCATCTGATTGTAGCCAATGAGATGAGTGTTTAGAGAGCCAATCAGGTGTCATCTTGTTTTGGCAATGAGCCAATCAGATCACAGTAGGATTCAGTTATTGATGTCCTGTATTGAAGCTGAGAGGAGGACATTTGTCAGTGTGTTATGTGATCGCTATCAAGTTGGTTGGGTTTTTTTATGTTCTTTCATTTAGTGAGCTTGTAAAACATAATAAAATTAAAGTTATGGTGCAAAGAGTTGACTGGTTCCCCAGAAATTGATGTAAAATAGTATTATTAAGTGAACAAGGTTACAGTTATAAAGAAATTAGAAGAAAAATTGGTGGAAACTTAACCAAAGGTGGCATTTCTACTGTACACTTTTCCCAAAAGGTTTCCACAATTTTGGCCACTACTGTATACTCTTTCCATTTCTCAACATTCACTTCCTGTTCATCACCACTCACTTCCTTGCCTTGACTATGTCCTTAATACAGCCCTGAGATTAATTTTTCATTATAGGACCTGGCCTGAGGGATAGCCCACAGGAGTTGGCAACAGCCCTTCCTCCTCTCCCACTACTTTTGCCATGGTTGTCAGACACCAAAGAGGCCCACTGCTCTCTTTCTACCTTTCAACTAGATTTGCAGGATAAAAAATAACAGTGGGGAAATAAGTCACCCATCTAATTCATTTAGAAGGCACTTTCTCCCTGAGTTGCATTCCTGAAAATCCAGTTGATGAATTAAGAATGGGCCTTGATTTATGGCTTCTCTGTTCCTGCTTTAGCAATGTAGGAATGGGCTATGTTCTTTCTACTTCCCTTCACAATAAGGCTGATTTGATTTGATATATTCCTCTGATATATAGTGATTTAAGTGTTCTTCCCAGACCAGGGTAAATTTTGGGCTTCACAGGGAACTAATTTAAAAACAAAGAAGCTTTGCTGAAGTTACACACCAGGCAAGAAAGAGGGAGTCAGGAAACAAACATGTGGGCATTCAGCTTGTTCCTGGGCCATTACCCTAGGATTTTACCTGAATTGGCCTGGATCTCTGAAAGTAGACATTCAGAGGAAAGCAAGGGGAGTTTAGGGGGGGAAGAAGAACCCCCCCACACACACACACTACAACATAAAGGAAAGACTTTATTTTCATCTCAGTTTTCTTCAAAAGTATCCATTTCAAGTTAGGCACTGAGACCTGGCTGGGCGTGGAAGGAGGAGTGCCTCTGGTGGACATCTGCCCGCCGGGTTTTCAGGCATTTCATCGGCCGAGGACCCGGGGTAGGGGCGGGGGGGTAGCGGTCATTATAAGGGAGAGCCTTTGTCCTAGGGAGACCACTGTGCCTCAGATAGACGGCGTGGAGTCCCTCCTGGTGAAATGGGGGCAA
>NW_015387567.1:111146-132475 GCF_001527695.2 Protobothrops mucrosquamatus
TAATAATAATAATAATAATAATAATAATAATGTCCATTGCCACGGGTGCAAGCCCTTACAGTCAGGAACACTTCCATTCTTGTCCCTCAGTCAGCTATACATTCTTCAAACTTTCTACAATTTCCTTAGAATCCAGGGCTGTTCCAGGAACCCTGGAAACCCAGGGGATATTCAGAAACTACATTGCAAGTGATCTCTTCCATAATTCACTTTAAGAGTTCTCAGTAATATCAGTACATAATATTATAATTAGCTTAATGGAAAAGCATAGCAGGCATCTGCTGAATATTTGAAGCCACCCACCATCCCGTGAAGCTACTTGTTTTTCTGTGTTCCTCACCTGAGGTGCATTTGGCCACACATCCTATAACCAGCATCTGCTGATTTTGGAAACATATAAAATGCCCAGACAAGTACTATCTCTGACTTCCCATTGCTACCAAAGCTATTCCAATTAGAAAGTCTGGGGGTAATAATTCTTTAAGCTTAGGAGATGCTTTGTGAATGAAATGATGACACAGCTGACAAATAAAAACAGGAAAGCAAAAGAGAATTTGTTTGACAATTTTTGAAAAAAAATGAAAAGAAAATATATATGGTTCTCTATCATGGACCCCTAACAAATCCCAGTTTCAGTTTGAGGTACTGCCAATGGTAAAAGTAGGAATAGGGAAAGGGCCACCACTGCCATTGACTACCAATCATAATTATATATAGGAGCATAAGTTGGAATATTTCCCACTATCCAGTACAAATTAAATTTCCACTTTCTTTGCACAGAGATAGTTTAGAACTTTAAATATAGAATAATAGGATTGGAAGACACCTTGGAGGCCTTCTAGTCCAACACCCTGCTCAAGCAGGAGATGCTATATAAATCCAGAAAAATGACTATCCAATCACTTCTTAAAATCCTCCAGTGATGGAACACCCACAACTTCTGGAGGTAAGCTTATCCACTGATTAACTGTTCTCACTGTCAGGAAATTTCTCCTTAGTTTTAGATTGGATCTCTCTTTAATGATCTTCCACTTGTTACTTTTTGTCCTGTCTTTGGGTGCTTTGGAGAATAGGTTGACCCTGTCTTCTCTGTGACAACCCTTCAAGTACTGGAAGACTACTATCATATCACCCATAATCCTTCTCTTCGTAAGACTAGAATAGAATAGAGCTGGAAGGGACCTTGGAGGTCTTCTAATCCAGCCCCCTGTTCAAGCAGGAGAACCTATACTGTCTCAGACAGATAAATGTCCAGTCTCCTCTTAAAAATCTCCAGTGATGGAGCGCCCACGATTTCTGGAGGCAAACTGTTTCACTGGTTGATTGTCCTCACTGTCAGGAAGTTTCTCCTTAGTTCCACATTGCTTCTCTCTTTGATCAGTTTCCAACCATTGTTTCTTGTCCTTCCCTCTGGTGCTTTGGTGAACAACCTGGCCCCCTCTGCCTGTGGCAGCCCCTCAGATAGTGGAACGCTGCTACCATGTCTCCCCTATTTCTTCTTTTCTTTAGACTAGCCAAACCCAAGTGCTGTAGCCGTTCTTCGTATGTTTTAGTCTCCAGGCCTCTGATCATCTTAGTTGTTCTTCTCTGAATTCTTTCCAGACTCTCAACATCTTTTTTGTGATATGGTGACCAAAATTGGCTGCAGTATTCCAGGTGTGGTCTTACTAGGATTTTATAAAGTGGTAATAATACTTTGCTTGATCTTGATTCTATGCCTCTGTTTATACAACTCAGGATTGTATTAGCTTTTTTGGTTGCTGCTGCACACTGTTGGCTCATAGTCAAGTGATCGTCCACTAGGACTCCAAGGTCCCTCTCACAGTTACTGTTTTTAAGCCAGGTCTTGCTCAATCTGTATTTGTACCTTTTTCCTTCCTAAATGTAAGACTTTGCTTTTCTCCACATTGAAACTCGTTTTGTTGGATAGGGCCCATTGTTCAAGTTTGTCAAGATCTTTTTGGATTATGAGTTTGTCTTCTGGGGTGTTGGCTACTCCTGTCAGTTTGGTGTCATCTGCAAATTTGATGAGTTCCCCTTCAATTCCCTCATCTAAGTCATTTATGAAGATATTGAAGAGTACTGGGCCTAAAACGGAATCTTGTGGTACCCCATTGCTTACTTCTCTCCATGTGGATGTAGTGCCATTGAGGACTACTCATTGAGTACGGTTTGTTAGCCAGCTACAGATCCATCTGGTGGTGCTGTTGTCTATTCCACCTTTTCCTAGCTTACCAAGGAGTAGGTTGTGGTCTACCTTGTCAAATGCCTTATTGAAATCTAAGTATACTACATCCACTGTGTTTCACTGGTCTACTAGTTTAGTCACTTTATTGAAGAATGAGATGAGATTGTTTTGGCATGATCTGTTTTTAACAAACCCATGTGGCTACTAGTTATGACTTTGTTTGTTTCTAGTTGTTTGCAGATCTGTTTTTTGAATTATCTTTTCTAGGATCTTCCCAGGTATTGATGATAAACTGATTGGTCTGCAGTTTCCTGGGTCTGTTTTTCCCCCCTTTCTTGAAGATAGGGACTACATCAGCCCTTTTCCAATCCTCAGGTATTTCCCCGGTACTCCAGGATTTATGAAATATGTGTTACAACGGTTCTGAAATAACATCTGCCAGCTCCTTCAGAACTCTGGAATGTAGTCTGTTGGTCCCAGTGATTTGTATTTGTCAAGGTTGGATAGGTGTTCCATTACCATTTTCTTGCTTATTTTAATTTTTGTTTCTAGTATGTCTTTTGCAGTAGTTTTTTGGTGTGTTGGAATATAGTTTTTTTGTGTGAAGACTGATGCAAAGTATGAGTTAAACAGCTCTGCTTTTTCCCTGTTGCCTGTAATTTCCTTGCATCTTCTCTCTTTAGTGGGCCTACAGTCTCCTTGATTTTTTTTCTTGTTAATGTGTTGGAAGAAACTTTTGATTTCTGTTGCAAGTCTTTGTTCGTTCTGAGCCTTTGCTTTCCTGACTTCATCTTTGTATGTTCTGGCTGTCTGCTGATAATCGGCTTTAGTTATGTGCCCCTCTTTCCATTTTTTGTATTTGTCCTTTTTGTCCTTTAGTTTGTTAGAGAGATCTTTTGTTCCAGGGAAACAGCATACTTCCCTGGATTGTATGTCTGGTCTGCAGATGGATGGTTTTGTTCCTTTGAGGATGGAGTCTCCTATTAACAACACTCCCTTTCTTTTTTGTGGGGGACTGCAGTCTGGGGTGCTTTTCTGTTTATCTCAAGTGTGTTTGTTGATGTGGCTTTTTAAGGGATATTTGAAGTGACTTTTTTAGGGATATTTGAAGTGACCTTTTTAGGGATGTTTGAAGTTGTCTTTTTGCTAGGTGTCTGCATGTCTTCTTTGAAGGGGGTTGTGGGTCTGCGTGTTTCTGTCTAAGGGGAGAAATCAATTGGTCAGTTTTAGTGGGGCTGTTTCTGATTGGGTAGGGTTGGGCAGAGGGGGTTTATTTGTTGTATGCTGTTTCTTTCTTTGGGTATTGTGTTTCCTTCTGTGTGTAACATACCTCCATTTGTCTTTCTCCAAGGGTTTATCAGTGGGGTCAAGTCCTCTGGGAGTTAATTGTTCATTATTTGGTTCCATTTGGGTGGAGCTTTCTTTCGTACATTGGGGTTTGGCTAGAGTTGCTTCTAAGTTCCTAACCTTTTCCTGTAGTTGTTCACATAATTTGTATCTGATGCATGTATAGTTGGGGTGTTCTTTAGGCATCAGTGCATACATGGAACTTGTACTGCATACCACAATAGCCTCAGTTGTCTGTTCCATGAGTTTGGTGTTTGGTGTTTTCTGTCTTGCTGCCTTGCTGCCACCTGTAGGCCTCTGGTCTGCTGCTGCTTCACCGCCTCCACCTGCAGGCCTCCCAGTTTGCCGCTGCTGCCTTGCCTCCACCTCCCAGTCCTCAGAAAAGGACACCATAACCTGCAGGCCTCTGGTTTGCCGGTGCTGCCTCGCTGTCACCTGCAGGCCTCCTGGCTTGCCGCTGCTGCCTCTCTGCCACCCGCAGGCCTCCCGGTCCACCGCTGCCACTGCCGCCGCCTGCCACCTCCATACTGTCCCCACTGCCTCACATTGCCACTGGCCACCTCCTTTTTGCTTCCCCCAGCCATCTCAATGGTCCTCCACCTCGCGCTGCCATCGGTTGCCTCCTTTCCACTGCTTGAGCTGCCGGTGCGTTGCGTGGCCCAGTTTGCCACGCCGGTCTCCGCCTCCCTGTGTCGGGTTGGCCTAGAAGTCCTCTGGTGTCCCTTTTGTTATCCTGCGTGGCCGCTCTGTTGGATGGGGGGGCACTCTGGTTCCAGTTTGCTGCTTTCCATTGCCTTCCCCCCCCCCAGCGTTGGGCTGCTTAGCTGTGCTCTGGAGCTGGCTCTCTCGTTCTCTGCTGCCAGCTGCCTCTGACTCCACGTGCAGCCATTCGTTTTCTGCACTCTTGTTTGCTGATGTTTCCTCAATCATTTATCATATGTTTTAGCCTCCAAACCCCTAATCATCTTTGCTGCTCTTCTCTGCACTCTTTCTAGGGCCTCAACATCAGTTTTACATTACGCTGAGCAGAACTAGAGGCAATATTCCAAGTGTAGTCTTACCAATGCAGTATAAAGTAGTACTAACACTTTATGTGATCTTGAAACTATCCCTTTGTTCATGGACCCTAGGACTACATTAGTTTTTTGGGCAGTTGTAGCACATCACTGGCTCATACTTAAATGGTGATCTACTAGGACACCTAGATCATTCTCATTTACTACTGTTGAGCCAGGTACAATCTATTTTATACCTGTGCATTTGGTTTTTCTTGCCTATGTGTAGGGCCTTACTTTTCTCACCACTGAATTGCATTTTGTTGGATAGTACCTAGCTTTCAAATGTGTCAAGATTCTTCTGAATTTTGAGTCTATCTTCTTAAAGTGTTAGTATTCCCCCCAGCTTGGTGTCATCTGCAAATTTGATGAGTTCCCCTTCTAAATCGTTTATGAAGTTGTTGAAGAACACTGGGCATAAGGCAGAATCTTCAGGTACCCCACTGCATGCTTCTCTGCATTTAGATGTAGTTCCATTGAGGACTAGACATTGAATGCAGTTATGTATCCAGCTGGTGATGATGCAGTCTGTCTCAGATTATTCTATCTTACAATGAAGTAGGCTGTGGTCTACTTTGTCCATACAGCATTAACCTTGCGAACTCTCAAGCTTCCTCCTTCCGTTATATATTCAAGATGGACAATATTTAATATTTATTTGCTACGTACTGTATATGTAGGGATGTGGGTCTATACATACGTTGTTCATAGTATGTTTAGGTGTGTGTCATGTATGTGTTTCACTTTGTGAGCGGGCAACTAAATTTCATTTTTGATGTGTGCCATTGTGCCCACAGTATAAAAATGACAATAAAGGTTATCTTATCTTATCTTATCTTATCTTATCTTTTGACAAACCCATGTTGACTTCTAGTAATAACTTTGCTTGTTTCTAGATACTTACAAATGCATTGCTTAATTATCTTTTCCAGAATTTCCCCAACTATTTATGTCAGTCTGCAGTTTACTAGATCCACTTTTCCCCCCTTTTTGTAGATTGGAACCACATCAGCTCTTTTCCTGTCATTTGGTATTGCCTAACCCTTCTGCAGCTTTACCTAATTGTTCCTTAAAATTACTGCAATCAAAACTAAAAATCTAGTGATCCATTTTGCAGAACAATCACTATATCAAGCAGAAAATATTTTAACTACTAATGATTAAGAAGTTAATCTGGGTACATTTCAAAGGATAGATCCAGGTAAATTTATCACACTGCTATAACATAAAGCAAACACTAAACAAAGTTATTTATCGTTTGAATTAAAATACAAGCTAGAAAGAAACTTCACATGCCAATTTAACCTTTTTCCATTACCACTGCAGGCACAAAGGCTACTTGTGTATTTGGGCTATATGCAAATGACATATCAGCAACATAATTATGAGAGCAGAGTCTTTACTAGGTGATAAGCACCCAGTTATATGGGACAGAATCTATCATGTGGAGAAGACAGACGTGATTGGCTGTGCTAAACTTGGTTGCATCAAAGATACAGCTGGGTTCATGCAATACAGCAGATGATCAAATGAAAGACAGTAGATATGTTTACAGATGTTAGATTGGAACCAAATAAACCACTCCCATGAGATGGTTTATTGAGGTGTCAGGCTAGCCATATAGTCTGCATTTGTTT
Organism: Protobothrops mucrosquamatus; assembly: GCF_001527695.2. NCBI lineage: Eukaryota > Metazoa > Chordata > Lepidosauria > Squamata > Viperidae > Protobothrops > Protobothrops mucrosquamatus. The sequence continues at coordinate 117,374 of NW_015387567.1, forward strand.
GGGATGAACGATCAAGAAACTGCTTTGACAAGGATTTCTTTTTAAAATGCTTCTCCAAAGACAAAATACTATAGCTATTCTTTTGGAATTAGGGAAGCCTTTTCTGGTATGTATTCATGAATGACCAGGTTCAAATTCCAAAAGAGCATGGATGTCATGTTAAACAATTTATCCCTATGCAATTTGTTCAAAGCTGAACCATTTTCTTCAAATTTCACAGATATAAAGCGGTTACTGGTCCTGTCTGAAGATTAAATAAGGAGGCTTAAACAGGAAAGACAGAAAGTTGAAAAGTTTTGGCTAAGAGCAGTACTCTACATATTCTACCCGTACTCTACAAACAAGGCAATTCTGTACCAAAGTCAAACACATTATATGCAGTATGTTCTCTTTCCTAATGGCATTTTGCAAACCAGGCAAATGGAATACATTGCTTGACTTGCATAATATATTCTGTTTCCCACATTTATAGGGAGAGGCAAAGAGAAATATTGTACAATGAAGACATCCTTCCAGGCCTTTAGTAATTTCTTCACTCCCATTGCTGGCTTTGGGTTTTTATCCACACACTTTCAATACTATACTTTCACTCTCAAAACTGCTTTTCTAAAGGAAAACTAATTTTTTGAGATGCCAATGCTCTAAAGTGATGGAAGATCAAAGACGTGGGACATCTGAGGTAATACTTGTTCTGTCAGTGGAAAAAGAGCAGCTTTTCAAGTGGCCTAACAGTGTGGACCAGGAACTATCATTCCTCCAAAGGTTCACTCTTTCACAGGAAGAATCTGTACTCAGAAGAGAGAACAGAAATAGACAGGCTTGCTGAGACCTTTTAAAAGGACATGCAAACATAATTTCAGATATTATCAGACCTAAGACACTTCATTTTCCTTTCAAAGGGCAACCTCATCTTCCAGGCTATCTCCCAGCCCCTGTTTGTCCAGGATATTGAGCAGGCGATGTGGTTCCTCTTGGGCCCATGAGTCCCACTCCTCACCTTCATCCATGTTGGATTCATACTCAGAGGCAATACCAAACTCACGAAATTTGATGAGCTCCAGGCTGCCCAAAGGAGGGTCCATACTAGCAAGGAAATGGAAACATTCCAGCTTCACCAAACAGTCACTCCTACCTAAAGGGCTGCCCAGAGAACTGGAAACATTGGAGAAGCTGTTGTCAGGCTGAAGAAGGTGGGTGTCCTCAGGCATAGGGGTAGTGGAATCACACAGAACAGGCAGGGCATCTGATCGATAGGTGATTTCCAACAAGCTGTCTTGATAGTCCACTGAAAGACAAGAAGAAAGAATGGAGCATCAGAGCAATTATTTCTGCCATGTTTATGTCAGAGAAGATGGCTACCCTAACCATCCAAGAGAACAATTACCTGTTGCAATTATTTCTGCTGCTCTTGAAGACCACTGAGAATATACAGCTGGTCCAGGATATGACTGCAAAAATAGTTTGGGGAGCATCATAATATGCTTATAACAAATCTAAAATCTGTGAGCTATGCTGATTACTCACAAACCTACTAATAATCAATGCAGCTCACAGAATGGATGTATGTTACAAGCATACTTGTCATGGCTGACTCGCTACACAGCCCAGCTCACAACCAGACAATAGTAATGAAAGCGGGGAGGGAATGCATTGGAATGTAATGGAGGCTTGTGAGGAAAATGTGGAATGCAAGTGTGTTGACTGGAAGCCTGAGACAGACCCAATACCCCAAGGTCACCGGATGGGAACATCCGAGGCAGACAAACCATTCCCAAAACAAAGAGAGTGCAAATGATTGGTGGACAATGGACAATGGGAGGTCCAGGGGAAAAAGAGACAGTTTTTCCTATGTTGTTTGCATGCAAAATAATTAGAACTGGCTTTTCTACTTCTATACCCATATAGAATTTTTAGTAAAGTTATACTCTTGGTAAAAAAATGTCCCAGGAGTTTCTTTTGCTGTCTAATCCAGTGGGATGGTTGGAAATACTGTGATTAACTCCAAACTGCTTTTGCAGTGAAATCCTGGACAAGCTGTATGTTCTCAGTGTACAATTGGTACAATTCAAGCTACCAGTTGTCATCTATAAAATACCACATGGATTTGGGTCTTATATTTATAGTGTAATCTTTCTGCATTTGTCTCTGTTCATCCCGTAAGATCAGAAGGATGCCCAATATCCCATGGAGTATGAGGCATACCTAAAGAATGGTGTTCATAGTCAAAGAACAATCTGCTAGAGCAAACAATCTCTTTGTGGGAATAGCAGTATTTCACAAAGTTGGGAATGTGGTTACTATGGATCTTTGGTAAGGCCACAGATGTCATTATATTTATAATGGAATGGGTCCTAATCCCTAAATCTTTCTGCATGGAGCTCTATATAAAATAGAAGCAAACTTTCATACAAAGAAAGAAATTGCCTTATTTATGCAATTCAATTCAAGAGTGCACAATCCTTGTTCTTTATGGACTTGTGAGGATGTTATAGGATAGTTGAAACACAGTGAAGCTAAGAGCATTTTTTGACACGAGGTGACACCTGAATTTTTTAATGATAGAAATTAAGTTTTTTTTAAATACCTTGCGCTGAACTTCATTGCCATGGCATCTCAAAGGTGCTTTTTCAAAAGGCAATTGGACTGTTCTCTTGAGGAAGAAGAAGACGACGACGTTTCATTTCTCATTCAAGAAGCTTCATCAACACTGATGAAGCTTCTTGGATGAGAAGAGAAACATCTTCTTCCTCCTCCTCAAAAAAACCCCAGTCCAGTTGCCTTTTGAAAAAGCACCTTTGAGACAACTATGACTTAGATGACTGAGAATCGCCATAGACATTGCCATGGCAAGCTAAAGCTGCATTCAGAAGGAACATCATTCTAAAATAAGCAAACAACACACAAAAGCAATAGACTACATAACAGTGTAGTCAGTGTAGACTGGACATTCACCTGTCTGAGATCGTATAGTTTCTCCTGCTTGAGCAGGGGGCTGGACTAGAAGACCTACAAAGTCCCTTCCAGCTCTATTCTATTCTATTAATTAAGACATCACTACAGCAGCTGGCTTTATGCATAACCTGAAGACCAAACTGGAGAATGAAGATTTTTGATGACCACAAAAAAACAATATGTGAAGAAAAATCATATCATTAAGAAATATAAAAACACTCCTAAGATAGCAAACATTAAACCAGAATGTCAAGAATACAGTTTAATGAAAGTGAAACATATCATACAACTTCACCATTATATGAAAGTCTGCAACACAAAAGACTCGTGAGAACAGTTTGGTGTCATGGCGAAGATGCTGACCTAGAAACCAGGAGACCTCCCTTCAGCATGAAAGATGGCTAGGTGACTCTGGGCCTGTTCCTCTCAGCCCAATTCACCTCACTGGGTTGTTGTCGTATGGAAAAGAATTGGCAGGAGAATTAGATATATTGAATTGTATTTTTTAAAAGGTGGAATAAAAATATAATAATCATAATAACTCTGATCAATTAAGTGCATGTGTATCCTTCACAAAAAGCCACTAGAAATTCATGTGATCACTCCAAAATTAAATTAATGTTGATCCAGGAGATGCCGAGACTGATTGATTGACTATTTGCTTAATCTGGCTATGTTTTCATGTGTTTCTTCCAATGAATAAAATAATCTGGATCTGACTCTGAGAACACAGCAAGATCGGGTATGCTACTAAAGGATCCACCCATCCATGCTTCAATTGAGATTATCTCGCTCTTAGGGTGAGAGCCTAGGAGTGGCTATTGTGTTAGGGTGGATACTTGCAGCTCCCCCACCCAAAGTGAGAGTCGGTGAAGAGTCTTGGGTGAGAGTGCCCTCAGAATAACAGATTTGGAAGGTACCTTGGAGGTCTTCTAGTCCACCCCCCTGTTCAGGCAGGAGACCCTATACAATTTCAGACAAATGGCTGTCTGATCTCATCTTAAAAACCTCCAGTAATGAAGCACCCACAATTTCTGAAGACAAGCTGAAATTTCTCCTTATTTCTAGGTTGGTTCGTCTGCAAATTTGATAAGTTCCCTTCTGAAGCCCTGTTGGTGCTACAAGCTTGAGCTATAGCCCTATGAAGGCTCGCTCCTTCACCTATCTCCCCAGAATGGCTTAAGAAGTGAATGAGAGTGGATGGAGGAAGATGACAGGGCTCCTGACTCTCAGAGGAGGGAGACCAGAGGGAAGGGAAGGAACAATAAGTTAGAGTGGTGATGGGCATGGAATGCTATGGGAGCCAGAGGGCAGGCTATTACAGGGGAAAATGGCCCAATGTATAGTCTCAGTTGCAAGTTCTGGCTCCCTGAGCTCATTCCCAGTTCCTGGACAACATATTCTCAGAGGCCCTGAGGTTCGGCGGTTCCTGGTGAATGCCAGGTCAGTCAATAAAGCTCCCTTTATCCAAGATCTCATCAAGGAGATTTGGCATGCATCACCAAGACCTGGCTGAATCTGGAAGTGGGGGTTCCCCTGTTAGAGATATGACCAGCCAGATTTAGGATCTGGCACCAGCCAAGACCGCAGAGTAAGAGAGGTGATGTCGCAGTGGTCATCAGAGTCTCTTTTGGCCTTCAGGGGTCTTGCTCCCCAAGTCTCTGGTTGTGAGATCCTGTTTTTGAAACTGGGCTAATGGGATCAATGGGGATTGTTGTTAACATAACTAGCCTCCCTGCTGTGTCGTACTTTCTCTGCCAGAGCCACTGAAGGCCATTTCAGGGCTGGCAGTGGAGTTCCCTAGACTTATATTCTGGAGGACTTCAACCTGCCATCACTGGGTTCAACCTTGGAAGCAGCTCGAAAGTTCATGACTACCATAGTGGCTATAGGCCTATCCCAGATCATCTTAGGTCTGACTCAGGACAGTGACCTCATGATTGTCAGATCTGCTATCAAACTGCTTCAGCCTTGCTTCCCTTTGATGGCATCCTGCCATAAAAAGGGGGGAAGGAGCAATGGAGGAATATAGGGAGGGGGATGATAGGAACTAGAAGTGCCAACCAGAGACAACGGTTGAGAGATCCAAGGACACAGACATGGGTACAGAATGCAAACACCTGCCAAAGAGGTGCCAAACTTTAGAACTGTTAATAAACCACCTAGTTTGAATATCATTGGAAATATCATTAAGAAAATGATCAAAGTGCGAAAGCCTGGGAGAAGGGAAAAACCACTGAGTTTATGCAGGAATATTCAGATCTGGCTTTGCTTATTCTGTAACAACTTGGCTTTAGTAAAAGTATACCTTTCGCTACAAATGAAGTTTAGGGTCTTTCTTTCCTAAATGTCCAAGCCAGGTTAGGTCTGACAATGATCTTCTTATTGAAGCAAAGGCAATGTGATCTGGTGGGGGATTTAACATTATCCTGCTTGTCATGGTCAGATCACGCCCTGGTGTTCTTGAGACTCTCTTATGCTGCCCCTTTTGCAGAGAGGTCAGATTTCTTCAAATACGTCCCTAGCAATGATAGGCCCCAATGGGTTCCAGAGAGAACTGGGGGATGCTCTGGGGGGATTGCTGCATAGTCCTCCCAAAGTCTTGCTAACATCCTGAAATCAAAGGGCACCCAAGGATTTGGACAAGATCATGCCTGTGCAGCCTGTCTCAACCCATCGCTCTTGACTCTCCCTGTGGTTCACAGAGGTATTGCAGGTCCTGAAAAGTATTAAGAGATGATGAGAGTCTGCTGGAGGAAAATGAAGTCTAACTGGACATGACTTAGAGACGCTATTATGTCGGTAAAAGCTCCAAAACAGCATTATTTCTCCACCCCTTTTTCTACCCATAAGTGTTCTCTTACCATTTTCTTGTCTATTTTACTTGTACTTCTATTCTGTCTTTTACGGTGCTGCATTTGATAAGTTGGGTTATTTTTCCCTTTGGTGTAAAGACAGATGAGACCCTAGACCCTTTGCTTTTTTCCTCTAGACACGTTACTTTTCCTCAAATAATTCAATTTGTTTACATTTGGTACAGATATAACTTGCGTAAAAAAATTACAGCATTAAAGACAAATGGAAAATGTATTCTGGATAGAAATCTAAGACAGGAAAAGAAATGGTTCCTATAGACAGGAGAAGGAAGAGCTCTTACTGTTGTTAAATCCCAGCAGTTTTCCCTCCAGTTCCTGCACTTGCTTTACCAGAAGTGATATATGCTGAAGAAGGTCTTTATTCTGAAGCAAGAGCTGATGTACTCGGGCCTGTGCCTCAAGGCGGGCAGCTGCCTCTGTAGCTAATTGGTCTTTCAACAGATGTACCTGCAGAACAGAGACAAAAAACACATGGTTATACATAGCTGCAGTGAGAAGTAGATAGTACAGAAGATCTGTCTTTCTGACAGAACCCTACCTTTGAATATAGATATGAATGGAGGCTGAATATACTTCAAGATTACTTCCCCTGAGATAGCTAATGAAACTGTCTTTTGGGCCTGCAGAAGACTGAGAAGATCCAACCCACGAAATACTTTGCAGAGCCCTTAGATCAGGGATGTCAAACTGCCGGCCCACAGGCCAAATGCATCATGGCAAAACCACACCCACTCCATTGCCGGTAATGGAAAAAAAGTTGTGATAAGTTGTGAACGTCACATGACGTTGCAAGTTTGACATCCCTGCCTTAGATACTAAAGAGAAACCAAGATATTGGCTTAAGGATAAAAACAACATTCAGAGTGATATCAGTCTCCAAGGGGAGCAGTTCATGAGTAAGAAAACAAATGGTATATTGTTTCAACAACCACCAAATATTCTTACATTTTCATTAATATACTGGCAGTAAAGACAAGGATATTCCATGAGAGCTATGCAATAAAATTGGCACTGAAACTGCTGATCTAGGGTTCTATTCCTTTAAATCTTTTGCTATTTCTTAGCTAAAGAACTGCAATTGAACAGGCAACTATTAGCCGAGCTTAGGTTGGAACATTTCATACACTAACACAGTTCAGATTATTTTGTATAGGATTTCTATAGTCTTTTCTTCAATTAGATCAGTGGTGGCAAACCTATGTCACGGGTGCCAGAGGCGGCACTCGGAGCCCTCTCTGTGGGCACACGTGCCATTGTCCCAGCCTTGCCTCCCCCCATGACACCCTCCTCATCAGCAGCCCTCCTGGAGAAGGGTCGCCCCTGAGCATGGCCCACACGGAGCAGTGCAGTCAAGGACATGGCAGCCAGGCAGTGTAGACAAGATTCTGCCGTCATGCCCCATCGCGCACAGTTGATGTTGCGGGGCGTGGACAAAGGGCGTGGCTGCTATGGCGCTGCTGGGCGATCTGTGGCGGACCCTGGAGGCGATGAGTGGCCCTGCGGGCAGGTGGGGTGGGGGCGGGGTGGGGGCGGGGCAGGGGGTGGAGCAGGGGTGGGGCCAGTTTTTGGGCACTCGGTCTCTAAAAGGTTCGCCATCACTGAATTAGATCTTCCTGCAAAATAGATAATAACCTGAGCCACAGCAAACTGAGTCTGCTGCTGTTGCTGCTGCAAAAGCTGTTGCAGAAATTGCATTTGATGATGAGCAGAGAGAGGAACCTCTGGCTCAGGCAACTGAGTAGAAGAAGTGAGAAGCATTTTAGGAGAAGCCATGAAGATATTCTCTTTATGAACCAAGTCCTATGAAAAAAAGCAGATGCAGTGATCAATGCAGAATTCAGTTTAGACTTTACTATATCCCAGTATACATCTTTTATTTCTCAGGAACATAATTCTTCCCCACCCAATAGGCAGAAAGGAGGAGCTACAGTGGCACAACCAAAGCACGGTTACACTCTACTTTAGGAAAGAGACCACCAAGGTTCTAGTGCTCACATAGCTCACCAACATCACTAACCAGGATAATTTCCTCCAGCTCATCCATAGTTTTGGGGAAACCATCCATACTACTTTCTCTTTGCCTAATTAAAAAAAAAAAAGTAACAGCATCAACCATGATGATGCAGAGGCTTCGACCCAAGAGGATCAGATTCTATTCATTCTGGCTAATATGAAAAGTATCCAGCAATTTATCATCTATGAATGGAGCCATCTTAAAATCAGAGATTTTAAAATATCATTGTTTCCAATATCAAATGAAGGAGGAGATGGAGAAGGTGTAGACATCTGGCAGGGAAACAGAAAAGAGCTGAGCTTCTGAAGTATACAGTTTTTAAATATTGCGTAGCATCAAGAATAGAGATCATCTGCTGAGAACATTGGGAATGGGCTGACATGTATCACAATACCATTCCTTTGGGAAAGGTTCTACTGTGTAGGATCGATTTATTTCCAATGAATGATATATTTCTCATATTTCCCACAAATTAAATATGAATGGATAATTCCCATTAAGGAAACAAGGAAACAATCGGTTTTTCAAATCAGGAACATAAGTATTTCATTTGATTCGTTTTCCTGATTACTTTCACTTCAGGATTAGGATAGCATATGCTCTGGAAGGTAGTGGGCCATGTGTCAGTTGGACTTTTGATTCTATAAAAGGCAGAGTTATTCAAGCACTCTTCCTAGAGCTGTATTCTTTGAACAGAAGAATCACTGACAAGGATACATGTACCTTGCTGCAAAGAAGACCAGACGTCTCTTTATCAACAGCATCAAGGTCTGTCACTCCCCTGGTAAACTCCAAGTGATCACTCCCTGATCGTCTGATGTCCACAGCATCAATATCTGTTTCCTCAGTAGTGTTGACAGGTTCAGGTTCAGTCAAACCACAGGCTATGAGAAATTATCAGTAGCAAAAATTATTACAGCAATCTAGGCAGGATCTAAAATAAAGTTCTAACATCTGGTTTAGGAGAGGCAAAAGTAAAGTCCCAGCAAAGAAAAATAAACAGAGAAGACAGCAATATGTACTATTAAAAGAAAAATTTGGAAAGTTAGAATCAGAATTACAAAAAGATCCATAGAAAAAGACTTTGAAAAGAGAAATGGAAATAATAAAAAATAAATTAAACCTGTTGGATTCAGGAAAAAATGGCAGAACAGATAAAGAGAGCAAAACAGAATTTTTTTGAAAATGCTAATAAACCAGGAAGATGGTTAGCTTATAAACTTAAAAAACAGAAGGAGAAGAAAATGATTTACAACTTAGTAGATGGGAAAGGCTATTTGCAATTTAAAAATGAAGAAATAAAAAAGATAATTAAGGAATACTACAAGGAATTGTACGATAAAGAGGAAACTTCAAGAGAGAGAATTGTTCAATATCTAGAAGAAAATAATCTTCCAAAAATTCCAGAGACATTTAAAACTATGTTAGAAGAAAGGATTACAATGATGGAAATATCAGAGGCTATAAAAAGACAAAAAAATGGGAAAACACCGGGCCCAGCGGAGCTATATAAAAATCTACAAGACATAATAAGTGAACCGTTGAAAGATGTTTGTAATGGACTCTTGTTAGAGGCTAAACTCCCAGTTACATGGATGGAAGCAAATATTACTCTAATACCTCAAAAGAAGATTCAGACTTGACGCAGATCAAGAATTATAGACCGATTCCACTGCTTAATGTGGATTACAAAATTTTTACTTCCATAATGGCAGAGAGACTGAAAAAATACTTAGTTGAATTCATACATCCAGATCAAAACAGTTTCTTACCAAAGAGACAAATTAAAAACAACTTAAGAGTGATAATGGATGTATTAGAATACTATGAACTACACCCAGGGAAACAATTGGCACTAATATTTTTAGACGCCCAAAAGGCATTTGACAATGTTTCCTGGCAATTTATGACTCAGCAACTACAAATTATGGACTTTGGACAGAACTTTATAAATATGATAAAAACAATATATAACAAGCAGACAGCCAAAGTGATTGTGAATGGAGACTGTACTGAGAGCTTTGAGATAAGAAAAGGCACAAGGCAAGGATGTTCATTATCCACACTGTTATTCATTTTTACCTTGGAAGTTTTAAATAGAAATATTAGACAAGATACAGAAATTATCTTGGACTGGAGGATAAGGCGAAACATATAAATTACAAGCATTCGCTGATGGTCTAGTATTTATCATGGAAGAATCTTTGGAGATGATCCCTAAACTATGGGGAAAGATAGAACAATATGGAGAAATGGCAGGATTAAAAATAAATAGAGAAAAAACTAAGGTAATAGTTAAGAATCTTACAGATAAAAAAAAAACAAATGTCAGAAAAAATAGAGGTACAGATAACTAGAAAAGTGGCAAAAGCTACGGGAGAAAAAAATATAAATTGACAATGTCAACTTCATATAAAGAAAATTTATATAAAATGTTTTATAGATGGCACTTCCACCAACAAGATTAGCAAAAATGTTTAAAAATATGTCAGATAGATGTTGGAAATGTAAGCAAATGTAGGCACGTATTATCATGTTTGGTGGACATGTGACAAAGCAAAGGTCTATTGGAAAAAGATGCATACTTGATTAGAAAAGATATTGGGAGAACATGTGGATTTTAAACCTGAACTTTTCTTATTAGGTATAATGCCAGAAAAGATTAACAAACAAAGCCTATATTTGATTCTACACGTCACAACAGCAACAAGAATAATATTCGTGCAATATTGGAAAAATGAAGGATTACCACCAGAGGAAGAAATAATCAAAAAAATACTGGAATGCACAGAGATGGACAGATTAACCATGAGATTAAAAGATAAAGAAGAAACAGAATATTATCAAACTTGGGATTTATTTTATCAATGGCTAGAGGAAAGAATGAAGGATTAGGAGCTGAATATGTATTAGCGTTTTTAAACCCAGACAGCATGTTGGTTGAAAAATTAATATATGTACTGTATGTAAGAGAAAATTAATAAAATCTTTATTTAAAAAAAAGTGAAGTCCCAGTAGGCCCACAAAGAAAGATTATTTCCATGCAGAGAAAGATTAGCTCCACTCTTTCATCTGTATCCAAGGGCTGAGGGCATTTTTCAACCTGTTCTGGGCAAGTCATTGAACCCATTCTTCACTCAAATAAAATTTTGCCACTTCTTTTTCTATCTGTCTGGGACTTCAATTTTCTGTTCATAGAAACAATACCTTTCCATCATTGTTGTCTTTTTACCTGGTGCTTCCAAATCCTCACTGCCCTTTTCACTATGACTGTCCTCTTGGCCATCAGCATTCTGCTGTGTATGATGAAGGCTCAATTTATGGCAGACTTCAAATGCTTGCCCCACTGTTCGAACAATGCGCATGGCTTGACTCTGCAAAAGAGAGGAAAAGGGCAATAAGAACATCCCGTCTGAAGACCAAGGTACAGCTATTTCTGAGGGAAAAGATCTATGTCCCTTCTCTTAATATTCAGTTAGGTAAAATACCAGTGTCAATTTTGGTAATAATCCACTTCCTTCCATGTAATGCCTTTCTCTGATTTCTGTAGCTAACATATTGTCTCAACATAATTAGATAATCTTCTCCCAAAGAGCTTATTTTCCTATATTCTTCCCTTTCAACTTTGGAGTCTTGCCGTTTAGTGACATGGAAAGAATCACAGATGAGTTTTCTAAATTTGCAAATCAGTCCATTGAATGACTGAGAAGCTACATGTTGACTTTAAGCTGTTCCTTCTGAGTTTGTTTCAGATATATACTGGTAGACTTACTTGATACTTTCTTATAAACTTCTTCCTGAATCAGAAGGCAGATATATAACACTATTCTGAATTTTGAGTAAGCAACAAGCTAGATACATTTTTGCAATAATAAGTAGTTTGTCACTTAGACATGAAGGCGTTAACAAGGAATACATTTTTGGAGTGGCCATTCCTACATTATATCCCCAGAGAGCAAATAATAACTGTCATAAAAGTTATGGTGTCATTTAGGTTTAAATGGTTGTTTTTTTAAGAGTAAAAGGTAAAAGTAAAGATTTCCCTGTCAGTTGTGTCTGATTCTAGGCTAGGGCATGGTGCTCCTCTGTTTCTTGGTCTAGGGAGCCAGTGTTGTCCGAAGACAATTCCCGTGGTATGTGGCCAGCATGGCTATATGCCAAAGGCTCATGGAATGCTGTTACCTTCCCACCAAAGTTAATCTATTAATCTACTTGCATTTGCATGCTTTCGAACTGCTAAGTGGGCAGGAATTTGGGCAAGTAATGGGAGCTCACCCCATTGCATGGAAGCTCAGGTCTCAAACCCAGGCTGTCAGCTCTCCAGCTGACAAGCTCAGCATCTTTAAGAGTAATGCAGCTTAAACCTAGAAACAGAACAGTGTTTTCCAACCTGACCAGCCTTCAGATGATGGGGTGTCAATTTCCATAATTCTCAGCAATAGCCAATATGTAAAGGTAATCCTCTCTCAGTATTTCATCCCAGACAACCAAAACACATTGGCTTTGCCTCAGAACAGGCTATGTGACATACTCTGGCTCTATTAAGAAGAAGAGAATCTGCCTAACCCTTCTGGTCCAAGTTAAAAAACAATCTTGCCTAGATGAAACTGAGAGAGCTGAAGTGGAATAAAAATAAAAAAGATGTATTGAGATAAAGAGAAAGGGAAAGCTAAGATTTTTCTGGCCCAGATTTAAGCTTGGATTTTCTAGAAAACTAAAAAAACAAGTAAAATTGTATGGGTAAAATTGAATCCTTCTGATTCAAAGAAATTCCTTACTTGTGTAGACATTTTCTTTTATTTTCACCAATTTCCCTAACCCATCTAAGATGGTTTTTGAGTTTTATTTCTACCTTCTAAGGCTTGAGCTATCTCACTCAATTTTGTATAATCTGAATTTATTTTATCTTAATGTGTTAAACTAATCAACAGAAATAAAGGAAAGATTAACTACATTATTTTTGTTTCTGGTGCTTATTTTATTTATACAAGTTCAGTTATTATATATTTGAGACATTTTGGGAACACTGTGCAGCAGGATGCCTTATATTAATAGCAGATCATTCCACCAGCCTTATTGTTTCATCTATAACAGGAACAGATATCCATCTGTGATTTTAGCAGCACTGTGATTTTAGCAGCACTGTGATTTTAGCAGCACCTTAATTAATTTTCAGATGACTATGTAAAGCAATGGAGTGAATTTTTACTATTTTTTCAATTAAATATCATGTTATCTATCATTAGATTCCCCATCATACCTTAATCACACATCTCACACTATAGTCCTGGGAGGTGGTGTTATAAAATGTATTATAATTGTGTTTGCTTGTTATTGTTGTTTGCTAGTGAGGACACAGAATATGGGATTCCTATCCATCCCACACCTCAGACTTAAGGAGAAGGACAGCAGGTAAGACAGGTAATGGCAGCAGTAAGAACCAAGCAGGTACACCAAGACAGGATCACAGTGCCAGAATGTAGAATTTGGAGCACTTCTGGGAAAGGAGAGTGAAACAACAGGATGAAAGAGAGTTTTCTGCAGAGGCCAAATCTATGGCTCTACCTGCCAATAAAAGAACTTATACTATGAGTTCTATTTTTCCTGTAAAAAAAGGAGTCTTTCTGACTAAGTGGTGATGACAGATGATCTTAAGCCATCTGCTAAAAGCTGGATAGTTTCACTTTTTAATCATTAAGCGGAAGATTTTAACTCATTGCTCTATAAGAGAATAGTATGTCTTCCATTATGTCAGGCACTTTCACTTTTTGACCTTTATTTCCAGAAGTCTTTTTTATTAGCTACTTGACCAGATGTTGAGGAAAGATGCTGAAGGAAATGCATTGTTTCAAGTACCACCAACACAGAGCATAAGTAAGAATGTTGTTTAGAAAGTACAAAGAAGCTCCTTCCCCAGCACCTATTCTCCTCTACCTAAGGGGAAGAAAATACTGCAAACCTTTTTACAATTCCCATGTAAATAGATTCCAGGAAAATAGAGATACAAACTATGCACAATATCCCCAGAGTGGGATGATGACCTTCAGCTGTTAGAGGGATTTATAAGAGGCCCTAAGCTTATAACTTGCCAATTTGCAACATACCTTTTTCTTTGACTTGAAAACATTACAGTGGAAGGTGTTACTGGAACCATCCCTTGCAATATAACTGAAGATCTTCAGGTCCTGGGAATCATGGGACACATAAAATATCCTGCAAAAATAGTAGAACTATATGTGCATGTATACATACCACATAGGAAACAGGCTAGTCCAGTGGTGGCGAACCTTTTAGAGACCGAGTGCCCAAACTGCAAACCAAAACCCACTTATGTATCATCGGGTGCCGGGTGGGCGTGGCCCACTGGGTGGGTGTAGCTACGGCAGTCACAGCAGACTGAGTGGGCGTGGCCAGGGTGGATGTGGCCACCTTGATGTTGCTCCTGGAGAGGGATGCCTGGGGGGGCTGGGCAGGGTTGGGGGAGATCCAGGGGGTCCCTGGCAGGTAGGGCGGTGGACAGGAGGCTCATCCTGCAGGGTGAGGCGAGGCAAGGGAGGGGGCAGGGTGGGGATTAGGGTTAGGATGCTGCTGCTTTCCCCCCAGGACGGAGCACCCCACCGCAGTCCAGCAACAGCAGCAAAGCTCGTCCTCCCCACTCAAGCGGCCACCAGCAGCTCCTGGGCTCCATCCGAGTTGAAGAAAGCGAAGGCGCAACAGTGGGATTGCTCTCAATAAGGTGGGTGCACACAAGCAACGCACCCGGCTCTTATTGTTTGAGAGCAATCCCGCTGCTGGGCCTCCGCTTTCAACTTGGATGGAGCCGAGGTACCTAAGCTGCGGAGTCTCTTTGCGAGCCTGCTTAGCCTGCATCAGCCTTGCTCTTCACAGCGCACTGCAGCTGATCTGAAGCATGGAGAGCATGGCTGACGGGTGAGCGCATAGCAGACATGCACAGACTTCGCTGTTTTCAGCGGCGCTTCTGATCAGCTGCAGCAACCCTAACCCCATCGCTGTCAAAGGAAAAAAGCAGAGTCTGTGTGTGCTCCTGTGTGTGCTCCAGAGTCTGTGTGTGCTCCTATCAACCAGCTGCAGCACGCCATGGAGAGCCTGGTTGCAGCTGATCAGAAGCAAGGGAAACGCCAGCGGCAGCAAGCAATCTGTGCAGGGGGTGGGGGGGAAACGCCGGCAGCAGCGAGGCGATCCGTGCAGGGAGGGAAAGGCCAGCAGCAGCAAGCAATCCATGCGGGGGGGGGGGGGAAC
>NW_015387567.1:132913-135581 GCF_001527695.2 Protobothrops mucrosquamatus
CCCCCCCACGGATTGCCTCACTGCCACTGGCGTTTTCCCCCCCACCCCCTGCTGAGTTTTGTCCTGTTGCCGCACTAAAAACTTGGGAGCACCGAAACTCACTTGCAAGTCCGGGGCACTGGAGTTTTCCGGTGTAGCCGTGCCAAGCCACAGTGGCCAGCAGAAGGGAGATCGTGGCAAGAGCGATCTTTTTCCCCATTCCCTCTCTGGCCCTTGAGCTCAACACCTCTTTCTTTGCGCCGCGAGCGAAAGCGCTGGCGCATGTGGAGAGGGGGAGGGGAGCAGCTCGGCCCCACCTCCCTCTGGGGCGATGGCCCGCGTGCCCACAGGGATGGCTCTGCATTCCACCTGTGGCACGCGTGCCATAGGTTCACCACCACTGGGCTAGTCTATCACTGTCTTCGAGAAAAGCAAGCCAAGTCAAGGTATGGGTTTTCATTGATTGATTGTAATTAATACTGGCATATATAATAATATCTTTACATTATTATTATTGTGCAATTTATTCCTTTCCCTCACTCTACCACTTGTGCACTCTTTTTTAACCAGAAAGTTTATTAATCAGGATACATTATTACCATCTGCTAATATGATTAATAGACAGGAATAATATTTCAATATAGCCATTCCTGTTTAGTGAACTGGTTGACACTTAAAATGCATATGGTCAGTTACCAATTACTATTTTCTGTCATGCAGGTTATAATCTCAGAAGATTATTAGTTCTTCTACAAATACTTCTGCATGTACAGTGCTCATGTCGTAAAGCATGAAGTTGGATTAGTGAAAAGAGAAGACTGAAATAAGGACTATCCTTCAAAGTGCTGTCACTGTCACATCAAGACCTAGAAACCTCTGCCAAGTGCTAGCCTAATCTCAGGTCCCAATCTGGATTCATTCTGGACTGTGTGCAAATATCATACAACTTGGAACAAAATGACCTGGGGAAAGAGAGACAAACCTATGAATGATCAGCTATCTACCAGCATTTTCTACCTTCTTCTTTAAACCCTCTAAGAGCTATGGTGGTTAAAATGCAGTATTGCAGGAGTTTGATCCTGATCCACTCAAGGTCGATTCAGCCTTCCATCCTTCTGAGGTTGGTAAAATGAGGACCCAGATTGTTGGGGGAATATGCTGACTCTGTAAACCACTTAGAGAGTTCTATAAAGCACTATGAAGTGGTATACAAGTCCAAGTGCTATTGCTATTGCTCTCAATAGTCCTGTCTACAAAACAGAAATTTGTCTAACTCATTGGAGACTTGCCTATAATATGCACACTGCTAATTAACTTTTCCTTCTCCCAAAGGCCAATAATGATGCTGCTAACCTGTGCTTTCCTCACTCACAACTCTTACCTGTAGATAGGGTCATGCATTACCAGCAGCTTGTTCTCATCCCAGTCCCACTCTTTCTTCTGTAAAAGAGAGCTGTGTATAAGCAGGACAGATGCTTCACTGAGTGACATAACATTTATAAAACTCCTAAAGAAATGAATGTCCTTTAGACAGCATTACTAAGGAACCAAGCACTTTCATAGCTACATTGTCCTGGGAAGGTGGTCCTCACATTCACTGAGAATGGAAAATATTGCTGAATAGGAGCCTTTGAAGATTATCTGTCCCCAGCCAATTGGGTTCATCCCTGCTTCTTGTCTAATTAATTTTAATCTTTTCGGTAATGCCTGGGAGATTTTCTCTTTCTTTTCTTTCCTTCCTTTTCTAATTACCTTCTTCCCTTCCCTCATCCCAGTCCAACCTTTCTGTTTTTTCATTTCGCTCTTCTCTTTACGCCATATCCAGTTTTCCCTGCTCCCCCACCCTTCTGCTATTCCACTGACCAGAAAAAAGAATAACAGAATAAGAGAGTTCGAAGGGACATTAGAGGTCTTCTTGTCCAACTCCTTGCTCAAGCAGGAGACCTATACCATTCCAGACAAGTGGCTGTCCGGTTTCTTCTTAAAAGCCTCGAATGATAGAGCACCCACAACTTCTGAAGGCAAGCTGTTTCACTGGTTAGTTGTTCTCACTGTTAGGAATTTTTTTCTTAGTTCTAAATTGCTTGATTAGTTTCCATTCATTGTTTCTTGTCTTGCCTTTCTGGTGCTTTGGAAAATAGGTTGAACCTCTCTTCTTTGTGGCAGCCCCTCAAATATTGGAATACTGTTATCATGTCACCCCCAGTCCTTCTGTTCACTAGACTAAACAAACCCAATTCCTGCAACCATTCTTCATATGTTTTAGTTTCCAGCCTCCTAATCATCTTTGTTGCTCTTTTCTGCACTCTTTCCAGAGTCTCTACATCTTTTTTATAATATGGTGAGCAAAACTGGATGCAGTATTTTAAGTGTGATATGTTTCTGTATATGAAAGCAGTAAGAGAAACAGTTTATATATGCAGAGGGGGATAAAGTTATTTTAAGTTCCTTTAATTCATAGGAAATCAATTTAAATCAGAAATTTATTTAATTAATACTTGGGTTTGTTTTGGTTTTGCTATTGGGAAATATGATTTCTGACAAGTATATATACACATACAGATAGATAAGTACATTACATGCCCACAATTGTTGTACAGGAGGAGAGAATCTCCTGGCAGGTATTACTGAGAATCTCCTGGCAGGTATTACTGAGACCTGGCTGGGCGTAGAAGGTGGAGTACCACTG
>NW_015387567.1:137664-152632 GCF_001527695.2 Protobothrops mucrosquamatus
GAGACCGCCTTCTGCCACAGATTCCCTCCCATAGACCGGTACGCTCCCACAGAGTGGGTCTCCTCAGGGTGCCGTCGGCCAAGCAATGTCGGCTGGCGACCCCCAGGGGGAGGGCCTTCTCTGTGGGTGCCCCCGCCCTCTGGAACGAACTACCCCCCGAGATCCGGATGATTCCGGATCTCCTTACTTTCCGCCGCGCTCTCAAGACATGGCTTTTCCAGCAAGCGGGCCTGGCCTAGGGAGGATTTTAAATCGGGTTTATTTTAAATCGGGTTTATTTTAAGAACAATTTTAAGCAGCACAACTTTAAATAATTGGTTTTAATTTGGTTTTATTTGGTGGGGATTGTAAATACGTTTCTGTTTTTAAATATGTTGTGAGCCGCCCTGAGTCCCGTTGGGAGAAGGGCGGGATATAAATCAAAATAAATAAATAAATAAATAAATAAATAAAGTTGATGGCTCTAATAGTGCATCTAGAAAAGGTGGACTTTGCCCAAAGTCAATTGTACTCATCTTTAGAGTAGAAGTGTTCAAAACAATGATTTTCATATTTTTTTTAACAAACATGGGGGAGATAGTACAGAATATACAGGAAAGACAGCAAGAAAAATATAAGAACGATCACCAGATATTTTGAATACTGATGGGAAACTACAGTACAACCTAAACAAGAATTGGAAGAACAGAGCATTGAACTATCATGGTGGCCACACCTGCAAATGCAAATGAGATATGAGAAAGATGCAAAAATATATGGTTTTTACAAAGACCAGACAACATTAGACCAGATACTATTGTCATCAGATGACAAATTGATTAAGAAACTGTACAGCTTTCTGTTAAATTTAAAGATGGAAGATGAACAATTTAAAGAAACAATGATAACTTGGGCAAAAAACTTTGGGCATAATGTAGAGTTAGAAAAATGGCAAAACCTATGGGAAAGAAATTACAAAGTAACGAGGGCAACTATTTATAAAGAAAAATTATATAAAATGTTCTATAGATGGCACTTACCACCTGCAAGATTAGCAAAAATGTTTAAAAATGTGTCTAGCAATTGTTGGATAATCCCTGCTGTTGATTATAACAGTAAACAACCACAGGGTCACTGCAGTGGACATAACTTTTGAACCAGGCTTTGGGGAGAGGGGTCTGTAGGCTCTCTGAATGGCTGCTATTCAACTGGTCATAACCAAGGATTATCTGTACATAGACAATATTTCAAACACCAAAATTTTCACAGCAATAGTTAAAGTCTCTTTCATTTACAAAAAGGATTTTTTAACTGTACTACAGGGTGAAAGTTTTAGAAATCAAGAACCTACCTTCTTCTTCTTCTTCAGTACCACTTTCACACCATCTACAGATACCAACAGATTCACCTTCTTCTTCTTTATACTTTTGGCTTTGAATTCATACTGCCAGGTGTAAAACACAGATGTTAATAAGGCCTAACTTCAGCACTGTTCAGCAAACTGTAGGACATGCCAACCTGTGCTGAGCCCACTTCATTTTCTCACAGCTGTTACTGTCTCCTTTGTAGCCACTTAATCATTAAGGAACACAACCCCCTTCTGCAACAAATGATCTGCAAGCAGTGCTACATTTCTGGGTATCTCTGATGCAGTTGGATTTATGGAAACTTTGCAAGTTGATCCAGTTCAATTTAGCTCAGTAGCTGCTCTAAAGAAAAGGGTGAACATAAGAGTTTTGCAATGGGCAGTTTCCTATTGGCAGGAGCCAGTTCCTGCAATTTCCATACTCCCTTGCAGTTTGCCAATAATCTTTGAAGTATCTTTGAGGTTTTTCCTCAACCGGTGGTACTTTAGTACCTGGCAGGTGGTATGCGACCCCAAGGCAAGTGTAGCAGGGGAGGAAATGAGCTAAAGCGGCATTGCACAGGCCTGGAGGAAATCAGTTGGAGCTGCAGGCTGTCAGGGCTTGGCAGAAGCTCTAGGATCAGCACGCACGGCTACATGTTGATCGGAGCTTCCGGCGCACCCGGAAAAGGAGGAGGAGGGTGGAGAGGAGAGGCTATAAAAGGAGCAGTTTTTGGCAGGAGAGAAAAAAAACACACACAGAGAGAGAAGAGGATTTTGTGAGCGAAGCGGTAAGGAGAGCGCTTGTGAGAGAGGCTTTTGTGAGCGAAGGGTGAGAGCGAGAGCAAGGGGCTTTTGTGAGTGAAGGGTAAGAGAGCGCGGGGGGGGGCTTTTGTGAGCAAAGGGTGAGAAAGAGACAGCAAAGGTTTTTTGTCAATGAAGGGTGTGTGAAGGGGGCTTTTGTGAGTGAAGGGTGAGAAAGAGAGAGCGAAGGGCTTTTGTCAATGAAGAATGTGTGTGGGGGGGTTTGTGAGTGAAGGGTGAGAGAGCGAGCGAGGGGCTTTTGTGAGCGAAGGGTGTGAGAGAGAGAGAGAGTGGCAGTCAACCTCCAGTTGAAAAGCCCAACTAAGAAAAACACTAGAGCCATTAATTACTCTAATGTAATATTTAATGAGCAGAATCATTACCGAAGGTTCAAAGTGAAAGCTAGCTCCGAAGAAATGGTGGGAAACAGTTAATTAAAAGAAGGAATGTCCTCCTCTCCTCTCTGACAGTTCAGGTTACATTGTCCAATACATCTCCCGGAATTGTTATGAGAAGGCACTTTGGTTCACCAAAACAAAACTTCTAGTCTCATGATGATAAGGACACCTATGGATTCAAAGTTCACCCCTTCTCCACCCCCTGCATCTGTTGGCAAGCTAGAAGCATGTAGCAGTCCTAAAGGCAGTAGGGTTTGTAGATTGACAGGAGCTTTTGTGAGCGAAGGGTGAGGGGGGGGGCTTTTATGAGCAAAGGGTGAGAGGGGGGGCTTTTGCGAGCAAAGTGTTTGTGTGTGTGTGTGTATGAGAGAGAGGGGCTTTTGTGGGTGAAGTGGTGAGGGGGGGCTTTTGTGAGTAAAGGATGAGAGAGAGAGGGGAGCTTTTGTTAGCAAAGAGTGAGAAAGAGAGAGAGGCTTTTGTGAGAGAAGGATGAGGAGAAAGAGAGAGGAGAGGGAGAGAGGAAGAAGGGCTGACCAGCCACCTGACCACCAAGGTACTGGTGCGTATTAATAAATATGGAGAAATTCATCATATGTTCATCAGTACAAAAGGAAAGTGATTCAGCAAAGGAACCACCACCGAAGAAATTAAAACTGGCACCGGATCAAAAATACAGTGAAGATTATTTGAAGTTTGGATTTTATTTTGTGGAAGAAAACAATCAGTAGCTTCCTGTTTGCATTATTTGCAATGAAGTATTATCCAAACATTCTGTTATATCTTCGGTTCTTCAGGCATTGAACAAGGCAGAGTGTTGAAACAGCAAACAAGTTTATTAACTCAGAACAGAAGCAGCCCTCAAGGCTGCTGCACAGCTATTTATACAGTTAGCCTCTAGGTGGCAACCAATAGGTTTAAAGTAAGTTTCCCACCCCAAACCTCATTATCAGCTTGGAGACAGCCAGTCTGGCTTTCAGTAACAGCAACTGTTAAACAATACAGCAATGTAGGTCAGACATTAAGCAAGTGATTTAAAACAGTTGTGGCCAATACATTACACTCCTTCCCCCTAGATGGCTCAAACTCTCAATTGCTGGACATAGTCCTCTAGATATTTAGGCAGCCTTCTTGACCAGTCTGAACATCTAGGGGTTGCAGGGGTCTCCTGGTCTACCCGCTCGCCTGCCAGGCTGGGTAGACCAGGACTCTGAGGTCCAGTGAAGTCAGGTTGACTTGGGTCCCTTTGGCCGGCCAGTCTCGGTCAGCCCAAACCAAAGTCCACTCGTGCAGCAAAGTCTCAGCGCAGTTTGTCGGTCCTGTTCAGCGGATACTGTCTGTCTATCCAGGGGAAGCTCTCCTACGGCCTTTTCCCCGTCTCCTTGAGTAAGAGTTCTGTTGGAGCGTGCAAGCTCCTCTGTTGGCCTGCTGTCGCATGGCTGTTGCATGCGGCCCTTTTGAGAGTCCTGAGCCAGTGACTGGTTCGCTAGCCTCCAACGCAGCTGGTCAATGTGCCGGCGAATGACTCGCCCATCTTCCAGGACCACCTCATAAGAGAGTGGTCCCGACACCTTAACAACCACGGCTGCCACCCACAAAGCCCTTGCCCATAATTCTGGGTCCAAACCCGGTCACCCACTTGCAAATTCCAAGGTGCCTTTGGCTGAGCAGAGTCCGAGGCAACCCGGTTGGGGTGCAGCCTGTCCAGCTTGGTGATCAAACGTCGGCCCCATCTGAGTTTGGCAGGGCTTCTGCCCATGGCGGTACAGGGAGCTGTGCATTGGCAGAGTAGAAAATCTGCCAGTCTGTGGTGCCAATCCCCTGTGACAATCCGTTTTAGTGATTCCTTTGTTGTGCGGACCATGCGTTCCACTTGGCCGTTCGAGGCCGGATGAAAGGGAGCCGACGTGGCGTGCCATATTAGATTTGCCCTGAGGAAAGACTGGAATTCGGAAGCAGTAAACTGAGGCCCCATTGTCAGGGACTAACACGTCTGGAAGTCCATGTGTTGCACAGATTCTGCGCAGTTCCTGGATGGTCCTGGCAGTAGTCTGAGTCTCAACATCTTTTTTATATTGTGGTGACCGAAGCTGGATGCAGTATTGGACTTAGTTCTATTGATTCACTTAACAACGGTGGCAAGAACGGTTGTAAAATGGGGCAAAACTCACTTAAGAACTCTCTTGCTTAGCAATGAAAATGTGGCTTGTTTGTGGTCATAAATCGAGGACTACCTGTATTATTAATCTTCCTGCCTCTCTGCTTCTATCTAATGCTATAACTCCAATTGAAGGGAGTTAGCAACAGGCCGTATTGTTGTACTTGGCATTGATGATAAAATATTAAAATATAATTGGAGCAATGAAGAGACATATAACAGGAGAAATGTTCACTCCAGTGAAACATGCTGACACAATAGATGATTCCCCTTCCCCTTTTCAATATGTGCAAGAACCATGGACTTGACTTGGAGAAGGAACACAAAGATCATTTGCAAAACTTGAATTAAGTCCCAGAAGACAAGATAGCATGAGAAGGAAACTTAAATTTGCCCCGCTTTGACTTTCTTTAATATAAGGAATTAAGAGGAAATGTTATTGTCTGTCAAGATTTTGTTATATAGATGATAATGTCAATAAAAGAGAGCTCCTGTATTTCTTGTGCAATCCATTTCCTGACATGAACTATGTCAAGGTAATGATTTAGAAGCTAACCAGCTGATGTAACGTAAAATGTATGATGTAATGTTGGGAATGACTCAGCAGGATCTATGACCCTTTAAGAGCCGGGTGAGTCTGTATCTCTTTAAGACCTTTGTATAAAAGGGAAGGCTCTGCAGATGTGTGCTCTCTCTTCTGTATTTCTGCTGTAACTGCTGTGTGTTGGATCCTACTGTATTAGCACGTGTATGTATATTGTTCCTGGTGTATGATATTGTAGATAGTGTAAGATAAACTACCATTTAATATAGACCACTGTTTACTGTGTTTACTCCTGGGTTATCTCGCACAATAAGACTGTGCATGCTCTGACAGGTTATAGGTCCAGAGTGAGGAGAAACCCAGTGAGAGCTTGATCCAGAGCCAGAGGAGTTAAGGCTTGTGGTTTGTTGTGGTTTGTGGTGATAGTAGGCAACATGGACTCCATCAGCATAATGGGAGGAGGTTTCATAGTATCTCATTTGAATGAGACCAACTACCTCTCCTGGTGTCTGAAAATGGAGATGTACCTGTGAAGGGAGGAGTTGTGGATGATAGTTGCTGATCCATCTGCAGTCCTGGATGATGAGGACCGGAGAAAGAATAAGAAAGCATTGGCCAGCATGATACTGAGTTTGGAAGATAGCCAGCTGATACACGTGAGGGGTCTCCAGTCTGCTAAAGAATGCTGGAAAGCTTTGCGCAGTGTGTACATGAGAGAGCCTGCGAGCAGCAAAGTAATGCTGACAGGAAAGCTATATAAGGCACAGAGAGCATGTCTACTCATTTGCAGTCCATGAGAAAGACATTCCTAGAGTTAGAAGAAATAGGAATGACTTTTACTGAGACACATAAGGTGTATGTGGTGCTCAGTTCATTGGACACTTCATAGGATGTCCTAATGACCAGTTTAGAGTCCATGCAAGAGAGAGACTTAACCATGAGTTACCGGTATTTGTCTGGCCAGTTGCTGGAGGAGGAACAGAAATGGCTGGAAAGGTAGCAGAGAGGGGGTGACAACGCACAGACCAGGCCTAAAACTACAAGGTCCAAAGATGCCACCAGAACAGCTGAGAACGTTTGTATGGTGCTTCAAGTGTGGTTCCAAAGATGCTGCCTTGAGAGAAGAAATAGAGGAGCAGCGAAACAAGATCGTAAAGTTACACAACTGACATTTTCCCTTGCAGTAACATTAACTGAAAATAACACTTGGTTGTTGGACAGTGGGGTGAGTCAGCATATTGCAAATGACCCACAAATGTTTTCAAACCTAAGACCAGCTAAACAAACATTTGTTAGCTTGGCAAATGGACAACAGTCTGCTGTTAAAGAGGAAGGTAAAGTTTATGTACCTGGTATTGGAAAAACATTGTATAATGTATTATATGTACCAGAGTTAGACCATAATTTACTCAGTATTCCGAGCTTGGATAATATGGGGTATGAAGTACTGTTTGCAAATGGTCATTACACCATCAGGAAAGGTGGGAGGATTTGTGCACAAGGTGTTAAGCTGGATAATTTATATGTGTTAGGAAAGCAGCAGGATGGTTGTGCACAAACACTTACAAACACACCCACGCATAATAATTGGGTACATTTATTACATAGGAGGTTAGATTATGCAAGTTTATGCTGCAAAGGATGCCAGACCTAGCTGAGGGACTTAAAATTAAGCAATGCAACACATATTTAGATTATGCTATTTGTAAGGAGTCAAAGTCCAGAGTGTATCCTGTAAGTAAGAAAAGCTCAAGGCAAACAAACAGAGTTTTGTAGTTAGTGCACGCTGATTTAATTGGTCCTATGGTGCCCTCTCTAGGAGGAGCCAGGTATGTACTAGTCTTAGTAGATGACTACACCAGATATGGGTTTTGCTATTTATTACAGAGCAAAACAGAAGTTCTTCAACAGTTCAGGCAATGGGTGAACTTTGTAGAGCGAAGATATGGCCATAAAGTATGCCAGCTGCAAACAGACAGGGGAACAGAGTTCATGTCTGACAACTTCCAAAAGTGGCTGAGGAACTTAGGCATAAGGTATAGTCTTTTCTGAAATACTTCCTATGTTTCATAATTAGTAATTATGTCATTAGTTTTGCTCAATTTCCAGACACATAGTTGTAGTTACTCTAGGTCAGGGGTGTCAAACTGCCGGCCCACGGGCCGGTTTCATCATACCGGAGCCGCACCCACCCCATTGCCGGCAATGGCGAAAAAGCTCCGATACGTCGCACGATGTCACGTGATGTCTGCTCTAGGTGACTATAGTACTTGAGACAGAATGCCCAGATGTTTTAGCAGTTGCCACAGGTGTTATTCCCACATTTACATTGGGTAAATACTCTATACACCTAGTGCCTTCAAGTCCACTGATGGCTCTGGTTTCAGTGGTTTGGTTGGCAGATTGGACTTGTACTGGGATGATGTTTCCTACACTGACTGTTCTGGAAGTGGGTGGTCACTGTACCCTGATTGGCTCTTTCAGTTATATATTCTTGCCCCATTGGTTGGAACAATGGGCTAGAAAAAATGGACTGAAAATTTGTTGTGCACCTAACTGAATCTAAAAAAATCCTCTGATAGAACTGCTTCCACCCTTCACTTTAATGACTCCAATTTGAAGGTCTGATGCTTTGTGAATTGTTGCAAGATTTGACATTCAGGATTGTTCTCGATAATGGTTTTTTTTCAGTACCATAAAGAAACACATCTGTTAAGCTCTCTTCTTAGGTTTACTCTTTATCAAGCCAAAATATTGTTAATGTTTTATTGCTCCTTCCATCCTGAGATATTTCTTTTATATTAGAATTTATGTTATTTTAGAAGACAGAGAATGGTGAAATTGCCTTTTGGCTTTCTTCTAGTTTTTAGTGCCTTGGAGCTATTTTATCCTGCCTTTTCAGGCCAAATTATCATGAAAAGTGCTTTAGGAGTCTGATTCAAGTATTTTATGGTTTTAGAATAGAATAGAATAGACCACGGAGGTCTTCTAGTCCAGCCCCCTGCTCAAGCAATACTATTATTGCTAGTATTATTGTTATTCTGTTAAAATAAAATAATTTATAATAGCCTCACATTCATTTGATATGACATAATTTTAGTGCAGGATTATATAAATTTTAAACATATTTATTGTTCTTTTTTTAAAATTTTCACACCAATAAAATGTTATGGTTATATGCAATTTTTTGTCAAGAATTCCAAAGTGGTTATTTCGTTCTTCTTTGACAGTTTTTCAATTTCTTAGTTTAGCTTGCCTAATTAGGCCATGGAATTTCCTGTTCTTTACTTAAGTATTAATCAGATCCAACTCTACGTGGCTTTTCAAGATCAGCCAAGGTCAGTTAGATGCTGCCACCATCTAGCTCAGGGGTGCCAAACTGCCAGCCCGCGGGCCAGACACGTCACGTGGAAGCTGCGCCCACCCCATTGCTGGCAATGGCAAAACCGGCCCGATATGTCACGTGACGTCGCGAGTTTGACATGCCTCATTCTAGCTGGTATTTTATGCAAATAAGAAGCAAGAAGCTAATAACCAACCAGAATATCTTTGATGTCTTGCTTTTCCCTGAGGTAATTGGGGGTGTAAACATTTTTTAGCAGAACCACAGTGGGATATGGAACATTCTATTGAGCATCATAAAGTTCAGAATCTTTTATGTATGTTCAGAAAGATTGCTTTGGTGGGTTCAAAATACCCAGTGTAGTCATATACTATCTTCTCAAAAATTTATAAGTATCAAAGTGGCCAATGTTCCTCAACATTGGCTGCATTTCAACTTCCAGAATTCCCCAGCCAGCAAAGCTAAAGCTGGCTGGGAAAAACTGCGAGTTGGAATCCATACATTTTCAAGCAGCCAATGTTTAGAAACACTGGTACATACTCTCTATAGTACTTTCATTGATTTTTAAAACCCACTAAGGAAAGTAAAAGAGGGATAAACAGGAAAAAAGTGGAGCATTTCAAAAATAAAACACACCTATTAAATATGTTTTAAAGATTTTTTACCAGGATCGGTTTTGTGTGTTTTATTTCTACTTATAATGACTGTGCAACAAGATCCTCTAGGGCCTGGAAGCTATAAGGATTGGGGGTGGGGTATCATCAGACTAAATCTTAGCAAAACAGAGTTTCTAGTCATCTGGGCAATCTTGTAATGTCAGTTATCATTATTGAATCCTTCAACATTCTATGGTTGAGGCCTTTGATTCATTAACATTGTTTATATTTGTGCAAATCTTGAAGTCATCCATACCCACTGAGTATTGGTAGTGGTTTGTTCAAGCCTGTTGTTTAGTTTCCAAACGTTTCATCACCAGGCTAGGTAACATCATCAGTGAAACTTTGGTTGAAGAGTCTTGTTTCAGTTCTCCTCTGTTTTTATAGGTCTTATGTGGTCAGTTGGTCATGTCATGTGAGGATCATTTGGTTGTGAGATCACCCTGGCTGGTCATGCCGTGAGGGACCAACTGACCACATAAGACTTATAAAAGCAGAAGAGAACTGAAACAAGACACTTCAACTGAAGTTCCGCTGATGATGCTACCTAACCTGGTGAAACATTTGGAAACTAAACAACAAGCTCGGAGAACAAACCACCACCAATATCTATCACCTGAGCTACAAATATTTTTCACCATACCCACTGATCTTGTGTACTGAACTTTAAATATTGGCAAAAAACATATAGAATTTATTAGGTATAAAATTTAGTTTGCTATTTATGCATATGATGCTAAAACTAAATATAAAGTTTATATTTCAACCCTCCAATTCACTGCTTCATTGCTGTAAGTACATAGTGAATCTGGGACAGATTTCAGACAAAATAAAATGAATGGATAAAGCCTAAGACATATCATCAGGAGAAGAGAATTGCATTAATGTTTAGTATTTGGGTAGAATGGGGTTAGCAAATGGAATTCAAGTTGTTCTCAAACACTGTGCAGCACATCACAAAATCCTCAATACAGGCAAAGGTGAAAGGTCACAACATACAGCAATTCCAAGCATTCCAGACAAATGCCAAAGCATCCCTCCCCTCTAAGCTGCTACTCTTCATGCAAAGCCAGGAGAGGTGGGAGAAGTATAAAGCAGAGCAGGAAACAGAGGAGTTGGGCAGTGCTCCAACTGGCAAAATCATGCAGGTGAAAGAGCATGAGCAGAATATCAAATCAGCCTGTCCTGTCCAGTTTTCAGTAGAGACAAACAAGCAAGTGACTTGAAGGAACAGGAAGAAAGAAACAATTCTAGCAGTATAAGCCCTGACATCTCAAAGTCCCAAGAGCTCTCCTGAAAACTGAACTGGGAAGACTGGTACAGCTCTCAGTTACTCACACTCAGGGGTGCCCAACCTTTTTGAGACATGAATACACTTAAAATGTTAAGAGCATATTATAGGCAGTTTCACAAAACCTTTACCATAGTGTGCTGTCAATCATAAAGCACCAATATACCAAAAAGAAAACAAAGCACTGACCCGCACACACCCATCATTTTATTTTCTAAGCTGCTTCTAGTATTGTAAATACAGAACATGCTTAAGGCTGGTATTGATTTCCCTTCCACACAGATCTTACAGCCAGCAAAATCTTCCAGAATGGATCTCATATGATTTATTCCTTCCTAAGCTCACTGTTCTGAGCATGATCCACTAAGGCAGGGGTGCCAAACTGCTGGCCCACGGGCCGAATGCGTCACCAAGAAACCGTGCCCACCCCATTGCCGGCAATGAGAAAAAAGCTCTGATACGTCATGTGACATCACATGACATCACGAGTTTGACATGTCTGCACTAAGGACTTTTCCTTCTGGTCCAACTTTATTTTTTAAATGTTACTACAAAGTAAAATAAAGAGTAAAGATGAGCTTGATGCAAGTTCAACTTTTGTTGACTACATAGGTCCAACCAAGCAGTTTTTTGGCTATAATAAGAAATTCTATATTAACTCAAATTCTTGTGCTGGTACTTGCCTGTCTGCTTCTCCCTTCCTCTCTCCCTGTTTAATTCCATTAGGAGGAATAAGAAAGGCCAAGTTAAGAGGTAGAGCAGACAGGAAAGATGGTTGTCCTTTTCTATGTGTAGTTTAAAAATAAAAAAGGAAGACCAGGGGAAGTTGGGCAGGGGATTGGAGAAATTATTGCCAAGGCATACAGACAACAGGTAGTGCCATTTCTGCAACACGGAGTAATATTAACATTAAACATCCCATAATGTCACACAGTGATCACTATAGTGATCCCTTCACAACAAATAGTTGATGGCAATGACAGAAATAATCGGATGATGCCATCGGTTATCCAGAATAATTGGCCCGTGCCTGTTCTGCTCTTTGGTAAATATTGGAGAATTTTGTTCTTTTAAAACAATTACTAGGCATATAGGAATATATAGTTATAATTAAACATATATTCTTGAAAACTAGCTTAGTTCAAGGTTTATGCCACAACCAGTGTAACAATTAAGTAAGTGTAATTACAAAATATGGAACCTACTGATCTGGACACTATCTAGAAAGATGTTCACAATTTCATGGATGTTTAGATTTGTCCCACTGAAATATGCAAAACAAATTCCAGTAACTATTTATACCCATTTTAAATAAAAAAGATAGTATTACTTTTTTGTTTAAAAGAAATATTTGCATATTTTGAAGCAGCATACAAACTTAAAATAGCAGAAATAACATGAAAGTGAACTTTCATTGTGATGTTTATGGATCAGCAGAATCAAGCACAAAATCCAGTGGCTTAATTTGTTTTCTATCTTAAAACAATCTAATTATATATATAGCAAATGAAACTTTGAAGCAGTCTTTGAAGAAAAAGTCAAAGGACTGGAACAGCAAATGACCAAATTCATATGATTAGAGGCTACAAGTATTTATCAGTTCAAGGAAAGAAGATTAATTCCTAGTTGAAGAAATGAAATCCTCCTACACATTGGGAAAAGTAATTAAGAATGCTGTAGTCACATGTATACAATATCTTGGACTTAAAAAATGTTTTTCCTTTGAATTAGTTTACATTTCCTAAGTTAGATGAATTTCATCCTAGGATACTGAAACAATTCACTGATGGTTTGATTGATTTTTTATGTGCCATCTTTGAAAAATCTTGAGACCAGTGGTGAAGTGTCAGAGAACTAGAAAAGACAAATGTTCCCATTTTTAAAGGAAAATAAAGGAAGATCCAGCAAGATCTAAAAAATTACAGTCAACTTAATATTAGTACTTGGATTATTTTATTTTTTTCATTGGTGACTTTATGGAGTTTGGTTCTGTTCCCTGCCGTTTGCCTCCACAACACTTCACATAATATAAAACTCATAGTAACAGAGAGGACCATACCAAAGTTTTAAACACTTGATTTGCTACATATTAAAAAATATTAAGCTATTAAATTTCCTACTTTAATTCTTTTACCTCTGTGATACCAGTCCCTGTCCTTTCTGCCTCTTATCTAAAGAAGGAATTTAGAGCAACTAAGACAGAAATATGTGTCATTTCTATTATTTTCTTCGTAAGCACATGATAAGAGCAGAAGTGATCTAGATACCAGTAATACATGTCTGTACAGAACAAATATCTTCTGTCAACAATACTTTATTTCCAGTCTTCTAAAAAACATAGCAACCTTCCTTCAACACTGATAGGAATCTACCACTATGATATAGAAGTGCAGACCTGCACTTCTTTATAATACAGATTAAAAGCCCTCTAAGGCTTCTCCAAAACCTGCTTTCTCAAAATGTGGCAGCAATGTATAATCTTCCCCTACTAATTCATCCCTCTACCCATCTCCTATTTTTCTCTGCCCCAAATTCTTATGGTAAACTCCTTCAGGCAGAGACAAGCAGCTTATGATTATTTTGTAAATGAATCATGCCCACCAATCATGTTGAGATGCCAACAATGACATACTAATAATTAAATCTATTATTAATATACATTTTATACATGGCATAGAAATGAGCTCTATACTAACCTACAGTCTAGGGCAGTGGCCCCCAACCTTTTGGGAACCAGGGACCAGTTCTGTGGAGAGAGGTTTTTCCACGGACCAGAGGGGGTGTGGTTTTGCATGCTGACTGTATCCCGCAGATGGGGCTTCACTTGTTTGGGCAGCCCGGTTTCTGGCATACTGTGGCCCAGTGCCAATCTACAGACAAGAGGTTGTGAACCCCTGGTCTAGGGAGCTCATTCTGCCCAGGGCTGGTCTTTTGTCACTCTTATACCACAGATTAGCTAAAAAGTAGGTAGTAGGGGGAATGCCCTGTGCCAGAGCTGCTAGTAGCACGGTAAAGAAACAACTATGATTACCCCTTCCCTGACCATGCAACTGCTTTAACTGTTGTCTTCTATGTTTCCTCTCAGCAAACCCATCTCTTCATCGATTTCCCCCCCTTCCCAGTTTGTCAAATGCTGACTGACCTTTACAAGCCATGCAGAATAGCCAGTGTGGCTCTGACTTTCCAAGGATAACTGCAATGTGCTTCCAGATTTTCAAAAGATATTATCTCTGACTGAAATGAAAGAAAATCTGCTGTGTGTGTGTGCATGCATGCATATATACCTATCCAGAGAGCAAGAGAGCAGGCCCACTGACAATACATGAATCCTCCAAGGCATTCAAAACTGATCACACCAGTGTTAATTCAGTGCATTCGATATTCTACCTATAGGATCTTGTTTACTGACAAGAGATACTAATTTACTCTCCTCCCAAATAAAGCCAGATTTGGAGGAATTTACAGGATGGAGAATATTCAGAATGCAATGATAATACTGCAAATACCCAGTATTTAATTGAAAAGTGCACACATTTGAATGACAGAAATAATGAACAGGGTAACCCAATCTTTCTTTGAGATGTTTCAGAGATCTATAAACAAGCTGGAATAATATTGCCATCACTTACCCGGATGCGTCTCATAGCAGTCACAATCTCTACCCTGCTGTTTGGCCGAGGTACATCTAAGCTGCCAATATACTGAAGGAGGAGAAAGAGTAGAAGGGTTAGAGCAGAATATCAGAGTACCAAAGTATTCTAAACAGGGCTGGATGGCTAAAATTGGTTTGGCAAGAAAATATTTATTGCTACTCCTCTTTGTACCCAGAAAATACATACACCAGTTTTCCCCAACCTGGTATCCTCCAGACACATGCATCTGTGGAGTGAAGGTGGGGACAACAGGATGCATGCTGCAAACTTTGCAAGTCGTATAGTTGTACCTGAAATCTGGATATAAGTATGTAAGGATAGGGTTTGTACAGTGATAAAACTATGCATAGGTGGCTTGCTGTGGATATTGGTGCTTCACCACTGTATCTGTATTCTCAATGTATCTGCAAAAAGACAGGTTGCGGTGGAAAAGGGATACCTATTCACTGAAGAAGCCCTGGCATCCAACCCCCTGCCCAGGGCAGGTATCTCCATACCTTTTTAGACAAATGATTATCCAATTTTTTCTTGGAAACCATCAGTGAAGGAGCACTGAAACTCTGGGAGGCAAGCTATTTTCACCATCATGAAATTCCTCCTTTGTTGCAATATTCTATACAATGTATCAGTGCTTATCGCTAAGCACTTTCTCAAACAAAAGCTAGCCTACGTGACCAACAGCTATGTCACGTATGCCTAAGGTGACTTCCTCATTTCCTAAAGGGCACAAAAAAGACCGTATATGGTAGTAAGGAAATGCTCCCTTCCTCCTGAGATGTAACCACTCCCATACCTGCTAT
>NW_015387567.1:158151-160344 GCF_001527695.2 Protobothrops mucrosquamatus
AGACCGAGTGGCTGTGGCTACCGGCGCCTCGGCATAGTCAGCTGATTCCATCGCTGACTATAGGGGGCGAAACTTTGGCCCCCTCGGATAGGGTGCGCAATCTGGGTGTCCTCCTGGATTCACGGCTGACACTGGATGATCAGTTGGCGGCCGTGACCAGGGGGGCGTTTTATCAGGTCCGCCTGATTCACCAGTTGCGACCTTTTCTGGACCGGGACACCTTGCGCACAGTCACTCATGCTCTGGTCACCTCCCGCCTGGACTACTGTAATGCTCTCTACATGGGGCTTCCCTTGGGGAGCACCCGGAGGCTCCAGCTAGTCCAAAATGCGGCCGCGCGGGCGGTGTTGGGAGGGACTCGTCGCTCCCATGTAACACCGCTGCTGCGCGAGCTGCATTGGCTGCCGGTGGCCTTACGGGTGCGCTTCAAGGTGCTGACTATCATCTTTAAGGCGCTCCATGGCAGCGGACCGGGATACCTTCGAGACCGCCTTCTGCCACAGATTACCTCCCATCGGCCTGTACGCTCCCACAGGGTGGGTCTCCTCAAGGTGCCGTTGGCCAGACAGTGCCGGCTGGCGACCCCAAGGGGGAGGGCCTTCTCTGTGGGAGCTCCCACCCTCTGGAATGAGCTGCCCCCAGAGATCAGGGTGATCCCTGATCTCCCTTCCTTCCGCTGCGCCCTAAAGACATGGCTATTCCAACAAGCGGGACTGGCCTAGGGCAATTTTTAGAGGGGTTTTAATCATATTTTAATTGGACAATATTTAAATATTTCTTCTTAATTGATTTTAATTCTGTAATTGTTATTTATGTTTTTTAAATCGATTGTCAGCCGCCCTGAGTCCGCAAGGAGAAGGGCGGGATATAAATTTAATAAATAAATAAAATAAATAAATAAATAAATATATTTAAGTAGTGGTATACTAGAATCTGTGTCATAGGCACTACTGCTGACCCAAGTACCACCTATTCTAAACCTGTGCATTTGTTTTTTTCCTGTCTAAGTGCAGGCCTTACTCTTCTCGCCACTGAACTGCATCTCCTTGGATTGGGCCCAATGGTCAAGTCCATCAAGATCCTTCTGAATCTTGAGTCTATCTTCTGAAGTGTTAGCAATTCCACCCAGCTTTTTAAATATTTAAATATGCTGCAACATGTGAAAATTTATGCTAGCTGTCATAAAACTCTTATTTTGGGACTTCCGGTGTGCAGGCGACCTCGTCGGACGCAGCCGACAGCTGCCTCCCGCCTGTTTTAGCGTAAAAGCCGTTTTTTTTTTTTTAAAAAGAAATTTTATTTATTTTTTCAATCATAAATCATAAAAAAACAATCATAAGTAAACACAATGAGAATAACCCCCCCCCCCGGACTTCCCAAACCTAATCCCAGGATAATATTCATATGAAAGTAAACAAATACTAATATCTCTAACTCTACAAAATATCTTAATCTACAAGAAAAAAATAGAAATAAACCAGCTTACAAAATTAAAGACCTAACCTGTATTCTACCACTTTATATTTCTTTTGAATATAAACACTCCATCTTCCCCATATTGATAAAAATTGTTCATTCGAGTGATTCTTCAAATAAGCCGAAATCTTTGCCATTTCAGCAAGATACGAAACTTTCAATCTCCAATCTCCCATTGTTGGCAGAATTGGGCTCTTCCAGTTTTGGGCTATTAACAGTCTAGCAGCAGATAAACAATAAAGCATCAAATTTGTCTCTTTTACATCTAAATTCTGCACAATACCTAAAAGAAACAACTGTGGTAGAAAAATAATCCTTTTTTTAAAAATCTGCTGTAAGTTCCACCATAATTGTATCCAAAAAGCCTTGACGATCTTGCAAGTCCACCACATATGAAAAAAGGTTGCATCTGGATGACCACATCTCCAACACTTGGATTCATAATTCGAATAAATACGAGACATAGTTGAGGGATCCAAGTGCCATCTATAAAACATCTTGTAAAAATTTTCACGTAGATTCTGAGCTTGTGTAAACTTCACATTTCTCACCCAGATCAACTCCCAAGTATCCATAGGTATTGTTTCTCCTATATTTTGAGCCCACTTAATCATGCAATCTTTAACTAATTCAGTTTCTGAGTCCAATTCTAATAAAACATTATATATCCTCTTAATATGACCTTTAACACCATCTCTTACTTGCTTCAAAAAAATC
>NW_015387567.1:167325-171813 GCF_001527695.2 Protobothrops mucrosquamatus
AAAAAAAAAAATTTGGAAAAAAAAAATAAAACTCTTATTTTGCAGCCTGCAGGAAATTGCATGCTGAATATTGCAATGTCAGAAGACTATATGACTCAACCTGAAGCATGAATCTGAAAATTAATGAATCAAAGACCACTGTAAATTGTTTTGGATAAGGAAAATGAACAATTGAAAGTTTGGTGAAAAATTTAAAATAGTAAAGCAAATAAATAAACATGGGGAAATGTATCAAAATATTTTAAATAGCAGAAATGCTAGTAAAAAGAAAGTCATAAGATACAGTCTACTTTGAAGAACAAATGTTTGTCAAAATAAGTGAAAAAAGCTGTGTAGTGTATAAGAGCTTGCTTCTGCTCTTTGTTGTGGAACTGAGAGTTGGGTTTCTCAGGAGAAACATAAAAGTAAGTTCTGTGCAACAGGAATGTGATTCTTAAGAAGTGGGTGCATGGTGAAATAGAGAGAGAGAGTAAATAATGTGCCGAATATACAAGTGCAAAAGGACATTGGAATAGTTTGGTCATATAAAGAGAAAGACTTGAAGTCAAATATATGAAAGAAGAATACATCAATCAGGAGAAAGGAGAAAACTGAAAAAACTAAAGATGACTAGACTCAATGAGATTCTAAAAAAAAGAAAAGCAATAGATTAAAAAACAAAAAACATAAATCTGTATGGATATACAGAAAGGAGAATGGTTTACAAGGATGGAGATGTTTGGAGACAAGTAATGAATGGTATTGAGGTAAGCTAAATTTAGTTTTCTCTTTTTCCAATCTCATGCCTTTAATTTTGTATAGCTATCTATTCCTTATTCTTTTTCTCCATTCTGCATAGTACTGCTTGCCCTGAAGGGGAGTAATGTGATAGGTAAATACATCCATATTAAATCTGCAAAATCAGTGAAACAGAAAGAAAAAAAATATACATTCTTCTTCTTCTCAACTTTAGCTTTGTCTGTCACTGCACTGGCAAAAATTCCTAAGTCCAATGGCCCTGATCTTCAATTTAAACACCAAAATATTTCCTACTGCTCTTTTTCAAATATGCTTTTTCAAAAGGTAACTGGATTTTTTTTCCCTGAAGAAGACGTATCGCTTCTCATTCAAGAAGCTTGATCTATTAAAATTGGTATTTTTCCTGCACACCACCAAGTAAGCATAATTCTACCCCCTGGGAAATACTTTTTTAAAAATACAGGATTTCTTAACATTGTAACTAAGCATAATGTCTGGGGGGCACTTGGTAGTGGGTGTTTGGGTGAATTCAACAGGGGATTCCAAATAAGAAGATAACAGAAAACAGGAATGAGAACAAAATAGCAAGGAACAAGCTGAGAAAATTTTTCTCTTCTAACAATGTGGATATCCTGCTCACAGCACAGAAAG
The DNA here is from genome assembly GCF_001527695.2 of Protobothrops mucrosquamatus. NCBI lineage: Eukaryota > Metazoa > Chordata > Lepidosauria > Squamata > Viperidae > Protobothrops > Protobothrops mucrosquamatus. Next base: position 168,715 of record NW_015387567.1, read on the forward strand.
GGAGGCTTGATACAAATAACACCAATGGGATAAGCCATTGCCCTGATCAAGTTTTAAGTTTTCAGCTTAGATATTTGGAGTACAGCTTTTAGCTCTGTTTAACCGCAGGCCATTAATAAAAGTGGCATTTCCCCCCAAATAATAAAAAGAGCATGTCTCCATCATCTGACTGGGGGGAGTCTAACACCTGCAAGAAATAAGTCTAGGTCAAATTTTTCCTACTCAAAAAACTCTTTTGTCAATCACAACCACTTAGTAAAATTGCTGTCTGTAAATTGAAATCATGCAGCCAAGATTATTTTACAAAAACAAAGACCTTTTACTTGATGAACTAATGTTCAAAATATGGAATGAAGACTTCAGATGTTTATGTAATATTTTCAGCTAGGATTTACATGTACCGAAAAATTTATTCCCACAAACATCCTTCCCTATCTTAAGGAAATGCATTTATTAAGTCTGATTTAGAGTTGCCAATAACTGCATGTAACCATCGCCGCACACCTATGCTGCAAAGGGGGTAAATGTAGGTTATAGATGGCTGCAGATGGGCCAATGTGCACACTCTCCAAATCCCAATTGCGTGTTATGTGGGAGGTGTGCGTCCTGTGCGCTGATTGGTTGACCCAACTTCCTGTTTTGTGCATTGCTGTTTAAGTGCCCTATAGCCAAAATGTTACATTTGCAGAAATATAAATGGAACACCTATGCAACTGTCCCCGAACAGAAGCATACATTCCCTTGTGTGCAGTGCCAGAGAAATCTGCTCAACCCTTCATATGACTTATTACTTTTCCTTGCGATTTTGGGTAAGTCTGTAAATCTTTGGTTAGCTTACTCCCCATGAAGAGGAGTTGAAGATTCTGTATGCTTTGGTCCTTCCTCACTAGTCAGCAACAAAAAGGCTAAAGTTTTCCAAAGTTTTCACACTGCCTCCAGTTAGAGAGCAATAACAATAAAGCCAGGCTGTAAGGACCCACTTCAACTAACCACCCAAGAAAGCAGAACTCTTGAAACAGGCATTATCTCAAAGGGATACTTTTATTTATAAATATTTTATTAATTTTCTATTTTTACAATCAAGTGCCTGAGTACCTTAGTGATTCCGTGGTACATGTAGGCTTCTTCAAACTAAATCCAATGTTACACCCTCCAGTACAACCTCTCGTCTTCTGGTAATAGACATTATTCCACACTAGGCAAATGCAATTCTTATTGTTATAAATAAATATAGAATTGTCTATCAACATTTGTTACATTTTTCTAATAGTGTTAATCAGTGCTTTTTTTGTAAAAAAAAAAAAAAAAAGGTGCCAGAACACACACGTCATACAACCCGCCTTGCCTACCCTACAAGGTTCCATCCAAAAAATGTCCCGGAACTCCGTTCTGGGCGTTCTATGACAAAAAAAGCCCTGGTGTTAATAATATCAATTTAGAATATCTTTACTAACCAAAGCATATCTTAATTGCATTTGCACTCAATATCCATTTATTCCGTCTATATCAGTGGTGGCGAACCTTTTAGAAACTGAGTGCCCAAACTGCAACCCAAAACCCACTTAGGTATCATCGAGTGCCGGGTGGGCGTGGCCCACTGGGTGGGTGTGGCGGGTGGTCATGGCTATGGTGGTCATGGCAGACTGGGTGGGCGTGGCCAGGGTGGGTGTAGCCAGCTCAATGTTGCTCCTGGGTAAGGATGCCTGTGGGGTGTCAACCCGTCCTGTCCTGGAGCTCCTTACAACAGCCAACAAGCAGGAACGGTAGACGAACGGTTGTTTATTGTATGCCGTTTGGAACAAAGTCAGCTCTGGGGATCACCTTTCCCAGCGCCTTACATATGGGCCGTTCCCGCCCCACCGTTAATGCTGCCCCACCCCTCAAGCCAGGATCCGCTCCGCCTGACCTGGCCCTCATCCAATCCCTGCCGCCCTGCCTCTTAGCCGGGCCACCCAGTTACCCGTACATCAATTGCGCTCATTATGTATTGCCCTTTACAAGCCCTTCACATGTGTTGCCAGCAAGCCAGTCCGTTTACAATCATTGCAATTCCACACAACCCCCTGCAGCCCCGTTCTTCCCACTGCAGCCCCGTTCAGTCCATTTGTCGGCCCTGCTTTAGTGACAGTCTTCTGGGGGTCTGTAAGACTTCCAAGTTTTTATGGTCTGTCCAGACCTCGAACTGGTGTTTTGCCCCCTCTTTCCCTTGAGTCTAAGATCTCTTGTACCTCATAGTGGTCGGGTGATACAGGACCTGGTGTTTCCATAGGGCGATCCTGAGTCACCGGTTTCACCAAGCTACTATGAAATACCGGATATACTCTGCCCAGGAACCGTGGGAGCTTGAGATGTACAGTCACTGGGTTGAGTACTTGGACTATCGGGAACGGGCCTAGGTACTTTGGGGCCAATTTTCGACAGGGACCTGGAGCCGTACGTACTTAGTGGACAGGTACACCAGGTCCCCCACTCTGAAGTGTGTCGGGGGTCTCCTCCTCTTATCAGCCTGTACTTTGGCTGTACGTCCTGCCTTTTCTAAGGCCTTCCTTTTTTTTTTTTTTTTTTCCACCATACACCATACACCAAAACTACATAAACATAAATCTTTTCTTCTAACAGAACAGTGCTTTACATTTTAAATGTTCTTTACATCTTATTTACATTTTATATACATCAATAATTATATCTTTTTCTTTCTCTGTTCTAGCCAATTATAACATTTATTCCAAATTTCATAAAATTCTGATGTCTCCTTATCTTTTAGTTCTAACGTAAGTTTATTCATTTCTGCGCATTCCAAAATTTTATACATAATCATATCATTTGTGGGAATATTTTCACTCTTCCAACATTGCGCATATGCTATACGGGCTGCAGTCAATATGTGTATAATGACGAGCGACTTCCGGTGGCAGGCGCCTTCGCTGGACGCAGCTGTTTGCTGCTCCCGCCTGTTTCAGCGTAAAAGCCGTTTTGACAGCCTGCATCAGCTGTCAAACGGCTTGATACCTTTCCCCTGGGCATAGGGGGAAAGGTGAGCTGCCCGAGGTAGGAGTTGAGTTCCCGAGTCGTCCCTTGTGGACGATGTAGGTGAGAACT